>NW_009634639.1:14335-55485 GCF_000690535.1 Cariama cristata | reverse complement strand
TGCCATGGGAGACAGTGTCAAAGGCCTTAGCAGATAGTGTAATCTGTAGGGCATGTTTACCAGCAGATTGCAACTGCTCACTCCTTCAGTAGTCTAGATATGTTATTATGAAGAAATGAATGACTAAATGACAGGATACTTAAGTGTTACACCTTCTGTCTAGCTGTACTTGGAGTACAAGGAGAAGAACATAAAGAAAATAAACAAGAAAAATATTCTTGATTATGAAAATTCTGATGGATAAATGCTGGTAAATGCAGAGAGAGGGGAGTGACAGCAAAGATTAATGGATGTAATTAGAAAGTTGCCTCCTGCTAAGAAAATGTGGAATTTGACTTGCATGTGGATAGCATGAGCATTAGAGACCAACAAGTGATGACTCATATATCATATTGAGAGTAACAGGTCATTGCAGAAGCAGCCAAGCTTCTGGGAGAAAATGGGAATAATTCAGTGTCTGATTTGGAAAAGATATTGAAAAATCTGTAAATGAGCTTTTTCCTTTTAGTGCTACTAAGCGAAAGCTTTAGGTATCTTGTTGTGGGGACAGAGAGAGATTTCCCAGCACCAGAAGAGGACAAAAAAAATCTTGAGTCAAAGATAATACAAAACAGAGAATTTAAGAGTCAAAACTTACTGGAAATAAGGCCCTGTAATACATATTTTTGTCTTTTGCTACCTGTCTACTTCTTTCTTATTAGTAGCGAAAAAAGGAACTAAAACATTTAGGAAGGGCATGTATCTTCAGGAGCAAGTTCAATACAATGCCTACTGCAGCTTCGAAAATAGTGGCATAGAGAGGCCATGGGTAGCAACACACAGAATTATCCTCCTGTTTACCATAACTTGGCTTTCAGATGGGCACAGATCTCCCACAAATTTGCACAAACACAGCTTTCCTTTGGGAGGAGTCTCTTCTACGATGTTCAGAAGTACTGGATTGTGGTCAATGATTCTTTAAAGGTAGGATTTTTTTAGGGACAAGTGACAGCAAAGGAGAGAAAGTTGTTGAGGAAGCGTAGCAGTGATAACGGCAATAATTGGAGACGGTCCTGTGAGCAGTGTAGAGAAATTGACACTAACTGAGTAGACCAAAATATGTTCATAAAGAGCTATCAGGGGAGTTCTTTCTATGTATTCTGATACAGTGGATCAAGCCCTAGACCACTGTTTTGCAAACAATTTTTCATCGACAGGGGAGGGTTATCAAACCACGGTGAATGTTCAGGGCACACCTGTACCTTCACAGTATTTTTGTGTATGTTTGCTAAGAAGGACATGTGAGGATTTGAGATAAATACTTGGTAGTAAATTTTGATTGTGGCCAACTGTTCCCATAAATTTGGGAGCCAATAGATTGTTCTGTTGCTTTTTCTTAAACTGCCAGTGCAGTTAAAAAACTGGGGGTGGTGGAATATTTTCAAAAGATAAGAAACATTTAAATTAACACATTATTTGATGAGAAAGAATAAAATTTACAAAATGTCCTATTATATATAGAACATTATGAATAATGTATTTTGCTATTTAGAGAAAGAAAATTTCATACTGATTGAAAGCACTTATTCCTATTAAACCCATTATTCTTTTTTGCTGAGGTCATCCAAGACTTTTCTGTCTTGAAGAGATTAATATTAAATTGATAATGTTTTGGGGGTGAAAAGCTAAAATAATTTTGTTTTGAAACATTTCCACTTTTAAATTCTTAAGGGATTTACCAAGATAAATCCTACTGAAAACAATGGAACTTAATAATGATACTTAAATTACATTCTTAATCACTTTGCTGATTCTTTCATTGTTAAAAGTCTGCCCTTAACAGTTTCAGTACAGTAAAACACTGAATTCTCTTCTGCACACATGTATTTATGTCTCGCTATGCCTCTGTGTACACATAAAACCTCTTCACAGTCTCCTGTCCCATATACCTAATTCCTTCATCAGAGGAGATAAGGAGAATTAGAAGGAAATTCAGTGGACAGCAAATGGCAATGCAAAAAAAGAGGGGAGCCTGATACTAGAAGTTTAAGTAAATTGCAATAGCTGAGCAGTTTAGATGTAGCAAAAACTTCCAGACATTAGACCCGTGGCAGGACAATCCTCAGGAATATACACAAAGAAACATGAGAATAAACTATGGTCTGATTCTTGCATCCAGAATTCCCTATGTGCAGGCATTTCTCGGGGTTTTATCTCTCTTGCTGAATGATAAGTGCTTGTATTAATTTTTTTTTCCACATAGACAAAAAGTACAGATAGAAAGCAGTGGAATGTATTCTCCATGAAACTGCACAGTTAACAACAGAACTTACCTCATTTTTTGATGACTAATCTTGCTCCAAAATTAGGAGGGGTATCTTCAGCAGACAAGATTAAAAAATTCACTTTTCCCTCTTTTAGGGCTCCTTTGCACAGGAAATTGCACAAAGTTTGAACTTTTTTTTTTGGTGTGTTGATTTTCTTCAGCCAGAATAAGTTTTAGAGGATTTAGCTTTGAGCCTGTGGTGTGGATGCTGGGCTGTCTTTGCCTGTTTGCTCGTAGATTCAACACTTTCTGTGAAGTCTACTCTTGAGCGTGTTATCTACTCTGGATGTAGCTTTCTGCTAAAGACAATCCGCTAGAAGTAGATCCTTAATAATAGGCAAGGCAATGGGTTTACAACTGTTTCTGGACATTATGCAGGGCTGAGAACGTAAAATCATATTATTGTGACTCGTTCTTCTGCGTCAAACCCAAGTTTCTTCTGTCCTATTTATAAGTTAAGAACTTTGGAGGTAGAGATTTTTTCTCCATGTTTGGACAACATCTGTTCCTTTAGGTTCTGGTGCACAACTTGTCTCTCATTTATTACTATTACTAATGGTAAATAATGAATGTGATAGCATAGCAAACCTGAAGGACAGCAGCCTGTGCTTAGTTTTTGGCACTTAGGGAAGAAATGTAAATGCATCCATATCCTCCCTAATGTAATGTTGTTCAGCTCCCAGGAAGTAAAGAACAATTGTAGAGGAATGAAAGGCAGCCAGACACTATCAACTGGGGAGAAAGTGTAAGTTTCTCTGCCTACATCTTGACACCCTTGGTCATTTATGGATTTTGTGTTAATAAGTGCTTGAGAAGAAATATTGTCAGTCCTAGTTTATGAGTGAGATCAAATGTATGTTTTGCTTAGGTCAGAAAATAATCAGCTGCAAAGACAGGAACTGAACACAAGATTTTGGTTGAAATCCTAGCCACAAAGTCATAATTTCTCCTAATTCATGTAATTCTGGAAGATCTGATCTCCTTTTATACCATTCATTTCTGGCAGGGAATCCCAAACTACATCCCATCCGTGCACGTTTGTACCCTTCATTTGTATTGCTAAAAAAAAAGTAAACCTTTTCACCACAAAAAAAGAGCAGAAAGGAAAGAAGGAAACATCGTACAAAGCCTGCTTTGGAGAAGAGTAACACTAGACCATTGCAGAGGGATAGAGGGAAGCTTTAGTCAGTCATCCAGTTTAGCAGTGGGTAAAGTTCACGAATCATCTGCTGCCCAGACCCTTGTTTGTCTAACACTAGTGTGCAGTGCAATATTCCTTTTTTATCTTGAAAATAAATAAGTTTCTCCCGTACCTTTTGAAAATATGTCTGGCATTTCAAACCTTGGAGTTGAGAGCTATCTTCCAAGTCACGTCCCTTGTTAAAGTTATTTCACCATTCTCTCTTTATAATACCTCTACCAGCAAAACTCTTCCATACCTTCCAGGATGCCAAACCTTTCCTTTTGCTACTGTTTCAAGTGTGTTACTGACATTTACAAGCTCTCACAGGAGCATTCAGCCAATTACCACCAAAGACTCCCATTGTTCCAAGGAGACTGACCTTTCCCCTTGGGCACCAATTAAAATCTATTACTTTTATTCCCACAGTGCTTGCTGTAATTGGAGCTCTGGCTCTTTGCCATGTCGAACTTGTTGGGTTTTTGTCTCCTTTTCTTTATTACTGAAACTTTGCTAAAGATAGCAAGAGTAAAAATTCCAAAACATATGTATATACTTTGGGGAAAACAACATAATTTTAACGCAGCTTTTAAATTAATCTCTTTGACCTGTCATCAGGAGTATAAGAAAAATCCAGGTGAAAGAATAGATACGTTTCACATGATGACATGACTTGCTTATTTCCTCTTTTTGTTTTCTTCCTTCAGCTAATTATTCTACAGCAGAGATTTGCCAGGAACTGAAGGGAAAACATGCTGTGGGCCCTGCTAGTACTTAACTACTGTGCTCTGAAAACTTAGGGGAGAAAGGTGGAGAGCTGTGTACCTGTCAACTATCTTAAGCCTCAAGGCAAAGACTGTAAATACTGCGTTACTAGTAAAGCTGCATATCGTGGTTAAAATTCTTGCTGTAAAATTATACTTTTGTGCTTATTAAGTCTTTCCACCAACTTATGTTTCCTCTTTCAGTTGGAATTTGTAAGCGTATAAGTGACTGCTGATTGAGTATGGAGGGTATTTTCTCTGTCAAAAATGTCTGCCTGGAGAGCTAGTCTGACATCTGCCAGAATATGTTTTTTTGTGAAAAATCAGGATTTTGAAAAATGTGTTCAGACATCTGCTTTTTGTAATCTCTTCTTGCTTGGGATCTTTGGGGTTGTATGAAAACGTTGTGTGTTCAACCTATTGGCAAACCCTCAACACTTAAGGAAAGAAGTTATATGTTATCTTGATATTTATCACAGAAGGCAATGCAGTTTTAAGACCAGCATAGTATACAGGCTTATGGTATAGATGGTTCAGTATAAATCAGACCTTGGTAAGTTGTCCAGAGGTTTCTAAATCATTATGATGATGAAGAATTCCGAAAAATCTAGTGTCTGTCAGTTTACACAATCCTAATTACAAGAGAATTTGACTTGCTTAGAAAATGACCATGTTGTGTATAGAAACCAGCATAATACCTGCCAGTATCTCCTTGTCTGATAACTATAGAGCAAATTCTGTTTCCTTTTGCTTCCTGGTTTTGGTATAAGGCAGTTGTTTTCATTGCTTATTCACTTGTTTTGCTTAAGTCTTTTAACATTCTAGTAAGTTAGTGGACCATACTTTGACAGTTTTGTGCAGAATTACTTCTGTGTCTTCATGTCCAAGTCAAATAATCATCAAGACCTTCATTTGTCATCTGGCACCAAATAACTTTACACTTGATGACTTAGATCACATGTAGTTGTAGGAATGTATGTGAGTAAGACCAAGAAATGATTTTTACTTCACCTACAAAACTCTGTGTGGTACCTTGAATAACTAGAATTATGAACAATGCTTTTCCTGGGCCCATATTCTTCCTGTAGGGGAATTTGATGAAACATTAAATTTCCTTCCTCACAGTGACTTGAAACTGTCCTTTTTTTTTCCCCACTAGATGGGATTTAAATGAACCAAACCTGTGAACAGCCTCTGAGTAGTAGCTTCACTGTTGAGAACAAATGAGAGAGAAACCTTTCTTCTCTGGTCCAAGGAGGATCTCAAGTCCTAGGAAAAGAGTTGCTTGTGCATTTTAGTTTCACACGTACCTTTTATTTTAAGGTTTCCATCTCTCTGTAGATTCAGAGAACCACTTTTCCACCATCTTTCCTAGAACAAGGCTACCAATGACTGGAAATACTGACAGTCCTTTATACCATTTTGGACTTTTAATGCTCTTCTGTTTGCTTGTTTGCTTTTGCCAGTTCCAGGAGGTTGTTTCAGATGTGAATCAGGCTCAAGATTGATTTTTATGTCTGATAAACCTGGAAAAATAAAACTTACTGAACTGGGGGCTTTATTAACTGCAGGAACAGATTTGTCAAGCCCTGCTAGATACTATTTCATATGTTATGGGGAAATAAAAAATATCAAAAAATAAAAATAAAAAGTATTTTATAGAAGGGTTTGAAATTTCCCTAGGGATAAACTAAAATGCCTACCTATTTCCTTTTTTCTTTTTTTCCTGGCCATCAGAAGAGGTAAGTAAAAAATTATGACTTAGGAGACAACCTCCCAGGGGTGAATGCAAACTTTCTATCATCTGAAGCCAGCAGGAGGCAACTAGGTTTGCGTGATAAAGAGGCAGTTTATCATCTGTGCCATTATGTGCTTTAACATTACAGATCCAAAGCAACACCACTTAATTGTTAAGTCGTTCTATATGGGTGATAAAATCAGCCTTGATTCATTATAGCCAACATAAAGAGAAACTGAAGTATTGAGGCTTTCCTGTATCAAGCTTTCCTGAGAAGGCTAAGAGGTAGAACTCATCTCAATCTTTTCACTTGCTAAAAATTTCCTTCATAGATGAAGAGAACCACTGAAGATGATGGTGGAGAGAAAAAAAAAAGTCCAAGAACCTCTTTCTAACAAACAATAATAGAACAAAATATGTCATAGGCTTTATGGGATCAAGTAGCAGCTGACCTGAGGTGTCTAAAGAATGTTTGACTTTAGCATGAAACTTATATCACATGCGGTGTCTTCACCTTCTGTAAGCCTTTCTAGCTGGGTTAGTCTGAGTTTGGGTTTTAGCTTAACTTCCACATTGTTTTCTCTGGTACCAAGCTATGGCTCTGACAGCTAGGAAAGCTAGTGTGTAACAGTTCTCTGGAAACAACTGCCTTACTCTGAGAAATCTACCACCCTGTCTTCACACTCCAAATTTTCACGGGAGGTGTAACTGGCTGCGTTAGGAGCGAGGTAGCAGATACTAGATGTTTGAACTCAGCACCTGGGTTCATGCCATACTAAGACAGGTATTTCCATTAAAGCATTTTTAAATATCTTAAGACTATATGTACCATTTTTCTGATTTTGCAGACAACCTGAAAAGTAATTTGGAAACATGTGAATTGCTTTCTATATCCCAATGAGCTATTAACTCCAGTTCTAGGTAATCAAAAAGTCTGTCTTCAGTTTTAACCTTACCACGAGTGCAGGTAAATGCTATTAACTCACTAACATCGCACATCTGAGCTGATGGGTAGCCCTGATCTTTTTGCTATCTGTTATACAGGTCATGTATTGCAATAAACTTTTTCCCTTTACAACAAAATGAAGTTGGAAGGATCATCCTTACAGGCAGAATTTGGACGGGAAATTAAAATTATCTAAGGTGAATTTGGCATACAAGTAAATGATGTAGCAATGATGACTAGTTACACTGGATAGGTGTACTTTCCTTCCCATGGTATCTTTGCAGCTCACATCCTCTAAGTAAACAGCAAAAGAAGGTTTATAAAAGCATTTCTTTCTCTCTTAGTGGTTGATAATGATCAAGCAGTGTATGTTAACTGGCTAGCAGCATGTACTACGCTTGTCACAGCAGAGAACTACAAACCCAGCAGCAGCAAAGTAAAAAAAGGTGTATGTATTATTTTTCAGCTGTGTCAGCCTGCCTGTTTACATGACCCTGTAATTAGGATCATGCCATTAGCTGTTCAGATTGAGGCTGTAGTAGTAAAAAAGGACTAGGAGTAAAAGAAAAAAGAAAATGCTGTAAAGCACTAGCAGAGTCATGAGCAAAGAGGTGAGTAAAAAATGTCTAAGGTGGCTAGGTTGTTTCTGGAAGTGTTCCAGATTCTAACACTTGTCCACCACTCAGTCTGTTTCTGTGATGTTAGAGCCCCTAAAATTGTGCTGTGTACACCTTTTCCTATGTGTAAGTATGGCTGCTGCCTCAGACAGCATCTTTCAAGAATGAACCTAAGCCCACTCTAAGGGTGAGATTTGCAAACATACTGAGTGTGTGCTAGAAGGAAACTCAGGGAGAAAACAAATCACTTCTTTTTCTGGGCCTCAGGATTCCCTTGCTTTCAGTGAGGATATTCTAAGCTAATAGCATGTGATTGATTGTCACCAAATGGTTGACGTTGACCAGAAAAATCAATCACAAAGTGGCACTTGGAGGATGTTGATGGTGTTTGCAACCAGTCAGGATCTGCAGGCAGTGTGAGTTTGACTGATTTTCCCACCATTTGAACAACAGATGCAGTGTGACAAGTTTACATATTCAGCAATGTAGCCTCATGGAGCTTAGTCAGGAGGACTCAAGGTTTAGATTCTTTCTTTATCTAGCTCCCTGAAGACACTGTAGATACAGCCAAATCTATATATAGTTATAATTTGCTAGGGTACCTCCGTCAGAAAACCGCCAATGGTTGATGAGGAGGATCCCAACATGAATAAAACTTGGGCTTAGAGTATGTCTCTCTTGTAGCCGACTCCTACAAGCCATAGGCTAGCACAGCAAAAGCCAGCTTTCAGCTAATTCAGCTACCACCAAAAGGGGCGTAGACTTCAATATAGGTTACAACAACCTGTCAGGAACTTGGGGTGCTTTCCTTATGTGGCTAAAACCTGTGTCACTGCATCTCAACTGATGTCAGTATTCAAGTTAACTGAATTCTATTTATATCTGTAGGAGTCTTACATCCTCAGAGCAGTGTGCAGGTGACTTTAAGAAATGTAAGAATTTTTAATAATCTAGTTTTTAAGTAATCTGAGTTTATTTCTTTACCTGCTTCCCAACTTGCCACATAACTTTGAAAAAGCTGTATTGATGCTTTGCACTTGGAAGTGTTAGCTCTTGACCTCTGCAAAACAGAACTGTATTTCACTGAGAAATTCTCAGGGTTTCTTTGGGTGAGGTGCTGTGTAAGTGCAAAGAATTTTTATTAATAGTCAATTCATGTGCATAATAAAAAAAATAAGTTCCCACTATAAAGAAAATTCTATTATTCAATATATCTAAATTACAACCACAGTAAAGCTGCGTGTATATGTTCTGTTTGGAATTATATGAATAGGTGCTACATTATACCATATACTCTTGTACATTATTGCTTTGTGAGAGATATACAGTCTGTACCACTCGAGATAGAAAAAACGTGTCTTTCAGTAAAAAGACATTTCCTAGGCTAGATGCACTAATATTTTATGAAAACGTGAATAAGTGAAGCAGATTCATCAAAAGGATAATGTGAAAACAACATTATTTTTGCTGGGGTGGAGGATAGTTTAAAAATAATACCCAAACTCCTAAACAGCATCTCTAGAGGTTATCTGCTTTCCACTTCTATGCAGTGGAAAGGCTGTTCTCTCCTTAAAATGCAAAACCTCAGAAAAAAAGTCTAATCCTTTTGAAAAATCCATCCCTAAATGTCATAAAATATTACTTGGTAATCCATCAAATCATTCACACTGAAGGCTTCTGTGGTCTGGCTTGAGTTTAATCTAAAGTGAGATTAGCTGACATGTTTTTTCCTTCTGGGTCAGACTTCCACCCCACACGGGTTTTTTCCCAGGGGTTCTCCAGGGACAGGGTGGTCATGATCAGAGACAGCATTAATGGTGATGAATGTGTAATGGGAGAAGTGATTTTCAGAGGCACAAAGGGTCAGGCAGGTACCGAGCTTTCAGCGAGTGCCTTCAGTACATACTCTTTATATGCAACTCTCCGTTTTAATGTGTTTCAATCCAGATGAAATGTTCCAACTTGCTGATTTGTAGAGAGCAGCAAAGGTAAGTTTTTCCCCTGTTTAAAATGTGGAAAAACCCCTTTCTCCCTTCAGTCTGTGAATGTTTATCATTATCTTAGTCACTAGCAGGTAGATGTGGATTTTTTTGGCTATCTTTGGTGCTTTGGCAGTGCAAGTAGGCAATGAATTTCTCTGAACTAGATTGACAGTCTTATGCATGACTGCACAGGAGCATGTCTTGCTTCCTCCTCTGGCCCGTACTTCTTGTACATCAGCCTGGTCATTGGTAGTGTCTGGGGCCAGGAAAAACAGTGGACTTGATGCTTAAACAGGTCACCACCAAATTGCAGGGGAGTGAAAGAGTGAGAGGCTTCCAGTAGTCACCCAGTAAGTGAGAATGCAGTGGCTACAGGGGTTGTAGGTTAGGTTCACCCTGACTGAAACTGCCTGCATTCCTCTCAGACCGCTGGAGGATCCAACACAAACAACGGATATCCAGACCCACTCCTCTCAACCCTGTGAGAGCAGGCAATTCTTGAGGTTTTAACACTGCAGTGATCAGAGAGCAAGCTCAGTCTCCATCTCTAACTTCTTCTTTCACTTGCTGATAGTCACCTGTGAATCGTTTGGCAGGGAAAGGTGCCACAATCTTCATTGTCCATTTAGCCATTTGCTTCAAGTTGGTAACAAAAGGAGTTCATTGACTCCCAAGTGCAGTCTGTGCTGTGATGGACACACGCGCAGTAGAAATTCAGACCCCTTCCCAAATTATTTCATGTGAAACATCAAACAATGACTGGAGAATGACTGTTCTTATCACTCTGGGCATTGGAGGTGTTCTTAAGTGCTACCCACTGTTATTAGTTCCAAAGGCCTTTTATTCATCTTCTTCAAAATATTCTTCTCTTTCCAGCCTCTTTCAGCCACGCTTCTCGGAAAGTGTCTATCCCACCACCTTGATCCCAAAACTCATTTTCAGTACCAGAGCTCTATGAAGGAATTACAGATCATAATGAGCCTAGTTTAAATTGACCAACTGGAGAGTTGAAGATGTATCATTAGCTAGACTAATAACCTGTATAAGATACTCCTTTTCTTTATGATTCCCCCCTTTTCTGTAACCCCCTGTGTCCCTTTAACATAAGAGCAAATAGAGATTCAAACCTCATATTTTCCAGATGCAGATAATCACTGCCCTCCAGACCTAGTTTACCCAGTTGTGTGTCTGTTCTGTTTTCTTTCTCGGTGATCTTGGGTATTTTCCTTTAAAAGCAAGGGAGGGATCTTGACATCATTCAGGGAAGAGAAGAAAAAAAAAAAGCTGAGGGTTTTTTATACATCTGACTTCTTTTGCTCTTAATGTCTAATTGCTCCTCTCTTCAAAGACTTGCCAAGGGGAAAAAAAAAAAAACAGCACGTAAGAACTGAGCTATAGCTCATCACTGCTACATCATTTGACTGTCATTTTTGAAAATTTCCTCAAGTAGCAAAAGCATTTAAAAGGGACTTGGCGCTGAGCAGCCAGCACTGCTGGCACACAGCAAATTGTGCTGCCATTTAGACAAGCAAGCTGGGGTGAGACTGCACTGTGTGGGGTGAGAACATGCATTTGTGAGGGCAGATGTGTTTGATAGGCTGGGTTGCAGATTTGTTGCCATATTTGTTTACATATGGACTGAGAAGAAGAATCTAAACCTTACTAATAAGGAGGATTTAGATTGAAAAGAGTTGTTCAAAGTATCTGTAGCCTGGATTTTTCTAAAAGACTTTTCACTATCAATTCTTTTTTGATCAGTGGTGTCCGCCCCCAAACAAACACACAAACACATGCAGGCAGATCTGAAAACACCTGGTAGCCAGTCTCAGCTGGTATAAGCTAACAATCCAAAGTGTTTTATGGACTAATTATCTAAGTCTGTATGTTAAAGATTACTTCATCTGCTCCTGAAATTAGATTTGATCAGTATTTTTACAGGATGTTTTGGTTTTTAGAAGATGGAAGGCATGGAAGATTAAAAACAGCGCTTTTCCAAGGGTGGCAGAGTCTTTGGGAAAGACCACTTCAATGCAGAGTAGAAATAGTAATTAAAAGTAGAAAAAAAGAAGGAATCTGAAGGATCTGTGAGGAAAGATAATCCTAAGGGAAGAGAGAATGTCAAATCCAGGTCTCTGAAGCACGTGTATTATGGAATTTGTACAGTGTAGATGTGTTCAATGATAACCAGACTGGCTTTTCTAAAGCTAGGCAAAAAAAAGTGAAGGATTTCAGAAATTTTCTTCTGATGAAGTTAAGAGTTTTCTTTTTTAATTGTTGAACATTTCTAAGAAGCAGTGAAATAAAAATAAACAGAAAAGTCTCAATTTCCTTTCTCCATTGTACCTGAAACATATCTTCTTCTAGGGCAGAATGTATTTGTGCCTATTTAACAGCATGTGGTGAAACTACAAAAATGTTTGTGAGGAAAAGAAGGAGGAAATCATCTCTTTCTGAAGCTGCAGGGAAAATTTAGGCAGAGAGAGACTGTAATTAGCCAAGCTAAAAAATGCCTGAGAGAACAGAAATGGCCCGGCATCATTCCTGCACAGTGTTTCAACAACTTTAATGAATGCAAGTGGTCAGCACAATAGTTTTAAGTATAGTCTCGAGGCCTGCGACTAAAAAAAACAAACCGAGCCCAACCAATCAACCAAGCAAACCCAGTAATTACAACAAAATTAGAGGTACTTTTTGGGGAGGGGACTTATTTATTTTAATATATGTCACAAATATATAATCCATAGCTAGAATATCTGGGGAGGATAAGTATATTTTCTGGTCATTCAAAGAGAAATTTCCTTCTACTCTAGTGTTCAGTTAATAAAATCATTTATTGAGTCTTAAAAGTTGCGTTTAGATAGGATTTTGGATATGTGAGAGAAACTACTTTGATATGCCCACTAATGTTGTTCCAGATTCGGGAACATAAAGAAGGAAAGGGAGGCTTCGTTTCTGCTACCCCACCACCTTGAGGTGACCTTTCTTCTTGTAGTATGAAGAATATGCCCATTTTAAAACTGTTCTGTAGCCCTGAAATGTCCCTATGCCGTATGACAATTTCATGTAATAGTATGAGTTAAGATAGCTACAATAAAAGGTAGGATAGGAAAGCAGGAAAAGCAAAAAGGAATAAGAAACCCAAAAGTTCTTTATGCAATAAGATCCAATTATTAGACTATAGCCTTGTTAAACTGAGTAATAATCAGAATAATTAACATGTTTTGCTCTGATTTTAATTGTGATTATAGCTGGAGTAATTTGAAAAAATGTACGTTTGATTATCATGTTAAACAAGATCCTTTACCCTTCTTAAATTGCAGTTATTAATTTAGTACAGTATTAAGACCTTTGGTGAAAATAAGAACAAGGTCCATTATAAATTAAAAATAAGGATGTACAGAGAAGAGTACTAAGTGAATTGGAATGAAAACTTGGAAAAAAAGAATCCAAGCCTGTCTTGGGAATGATTTATAAGCTTTTAAATGCAAATGTATCAAAGCTTTTTGTAAGCCATGGATCTCATTTTTAATCGCTCTTCCACGGTTTGAAAATCAGCCACATAGGGTCTCACTTGGTTAACATTCATTTTACTAGTCTCAGATCTTGATCCAAAATCTACTGAAGTCAATAAATAGACTCACTTTGAATGCAAAATTAAATTATTCTTATTACCATGTCCGAAGATCTTCCTCTTGCAGTATCCTGCCGTTGCAGCATAGAAAACCAGAGCACAACAAAATATTTGGCAAGAAGGTGAGATTTTCTTTGTGAGCCTGTGGATGAGTTGGGCTCACAGGCAAGGTACCTGACTTCATCAGATCCTCCAATGTGTCTTTTCAGTAGGTGTTAGAACCTGTAAACCTTTGAGGTGTTTCAGAGGTTACCCCAGTAAGTGTAACTTTTTTATATTTCACTCCAATTTGTACTCAAGTCCCATTATAAGCCCACATATTTAACATGTAGTTAATCTATTGGTTTCATATGCTACTCAGATACCATTGTGGTTTCCCTACCAGAGCCTGGGGCATGATCTGCTCTATTAAAAAGGTAAATAAAATGAAATATATACAAAATCCTCCTGCTAGTTTTGTACTCAACAATGTACACCTATCAGGAAACCTGTACTGCAGTCAACAACGGTTAATATCCTGTATATCATTCCTAGGTTGTTCTTGTACACCTGACATCCACCATAAAACTTATTCAAGGGGAACTATTTGCAGAAAGGATTTATGATGTCTTGCACAATAATCTCTATGCTGATGCTCAAAAGAAAATACCAGTAACATCATCTGAAACTTAAAAATGCTGGCCAGCCAAGCAACTGGACCTGAGTATTCAATATATTATTCTGTTTACCCACGTGCCCATTCACACGTTTAGGTACCTTTTTACTGATGCGTGTGTGTATTGAAGTATCTGATTTTTCTATGTGTATTTAGAATTTCTTTTACATCTGGAAGAAAACGGTTCTAATTATTCTGTCTATATTAAGTTCAAAGTTGCTATTGTCTTCTACATCTAATGTTATGTATGAGATAAGACAAGAGAACTACTGTGGTCTCTTGTCTGAATAGTCAAGACTGAACAACTGATGAGAAGACTAAAAAGGTCTAAAAACATTAAATAATTTGTCTGCATCTGTAAGACCACTGGTGAAATGTGAATCTGAATCACAGTGCAAATCCTAGCCTTTTACGCTATGAATTTAACAATAATTTTTTTCCTCAGAAGGTTTCTGATTCAGTTAAAATGATTCTGAGAATGTGTACATCCGCTAAATCAATGGAAGGTCAGCAGCATATAGGAGGCTGATGGAGGCCAAGCAAAGGAGAGCATCACACTTGTGATTAGATTGAATCACATGTGACTGCAGTTTGTTGTGCTTAATTTTTCATTAATTAAAAATCATAAATTATTATTTATCAAACTCAGCTGAAGGGAGTGTTTGTGGATGATGTATATTAATAGTTAATGGCATGACTTGTAACAATGGTAACAAGTTCTTTACATAGGTAATTAACCCAATGCGTTCTGGAGAGAGATGTAAGTAAAGTGTGACACTGATGGAATACACACATATCATACATACATGCAATCACTCATGTACAGATATACACGTGCCAAAGGAGAAAGGGAGGACTTCTGGGTCGTAATGACCAGCTATCCAGCCCTTGGAGCAGCATCAATTTTTCATCCCACAGATGTTACAGAGTGGAGGAGAGGGAAGCTCTGGGGTGGTTTTGCAGTTGTGAGTTTGATAACAGCTCCCAGTCATTGCAAGATAGAGGTGACAGGCTCTACAACAGCATGGATATGGTTTTAGAGAAGTCTCTTCTTGCTCATTTCCTCCTAGTCAGAGTTTAGACTACCCACTGGACCGTGAAGCAGTGTAACGCCGTTTCTGACTGCATGCCATTGAATTTCTTGCAGTTGAATTGCTTGTAATGGTTTGGGTATCACAGGTCTACTGGATGATATTCTAACCTGCAGATGACGAGACCCAAAAGTAGTATCCTGCTTGCTACTGTTTTACTTTTCTGTAGACTTCATTTGTGTCTTTTGTGAAGTCATTGAAGTCAGGATCTATGAAGGTCTATAGATGCCTAGCTCCCCTGGCTTCACAGGAGTTAAACAAGAGCTGGATTCCTTCTTTCCTTTACAGTCTGGGCCAGTCTGATGCTGGCCTAAATTTCTGACAGGAGAGGGGAAAAGTGCTCTGAAGGTCTCCTCATTGCTTATCTCTCATTGAGGTTTGGAAACTGTAGCTTTTCTCATCAGAGAGTTGCATAGCTAAGTATTAACAGCTATAGTAGTTACTCAGATACTGCCGTAACATGTAGATATATTCATAGATATATATAGCTGTATTCTTTACTATTAATTTAGGAGTGGTTTGCCTGTATTCACTCACACTTAGATAAGTACTGAACCCTGCTCCCCTCTGGCTTCCCCTTCATTGCTGTGGAGTGAGCCGCATGCCTGATGTTCTGAACCAACAAAACTCACTGTCTGCATTGCTGACTTCCAAGTAAGTCACTGCAAGTGCCAGTCCATGGGGACACTGAGTCCTTTTCTGTGAATCAGGATTTATTTGCTTTTGAAGTGTTAATACTAGAGAGGAGGAGGAGATGTCTTCCTCAGCTGCCTTAAGGAGGTCATTTACTATTTTAATATGTTGCTGTGGATTAAGAGGACTGCTGAAGGGCAGAATGGCAACCTCTTCTTTGATCCAGATGGCTGGCTCTGTAGGTGGTGGTCATTAGAAAGGAGGAACAGCTCCATCCATCCTATGACTCCAGCTGTAGGGAACCGTAAAGCTGGTTTATATCAGACCATGTTTTCTATGCAGGTTGTGTCAAAGCCTGGCCAATTATTTTTGCATTCCTATTTCTAACATGCTGCCTTTCCTAGCTGTCTACAGGGCTAATGCTCTTATTCAGGCCTTCAGCATCTCATGTCTCAATTATTGCAATGTCTTTTCCCCTGGCCCTGACAAATGTGGCATGGCCATCTCAGATTCATTCAGAATGCAGCTGCAGAAATCAGACACCTAGCTTTCTGTTTCAGCCATATGATGCATCTGTTTGAAATGCTCTCTAGCTTATTACACTAAAAATAGGGCTGCCGGCCTTCGCTTTCCAGACCTCACTACCTTTGCCATACCTCGCTGCATATTAGGAGGTCAACTGCTGCCTTCAATTAACCTGTGATGCTAGTCTGCACTTCTGCTTCCAGGCTTTTCAATGAAGTGCATTTGTACGGTTTCTCAGTGCACCCATCATTCATGGGAGGAGACGCTTTCTAGGGAACATCCGCTACCAATCTTTTCCTTAGACTAAAAAAGGGTTTCCTCTTTTTTTTTCCTTCTGTCATTCACACAAAACCTTGAGCATAGTTGGGTTTGGGCTCACTTTTGTCTGCCTTCAGTTTGTACCTTTGCAGGTACTGTCATTTGTAGTTCTCTGTGGTAAAGAGCACTGTTTTGTTGATATTTGCACGTTAGAGCAACAGACTCCCAGACTATGATTGGGCTGTTGAGTTAACACAAGTAATAATTAATGAAGTAGTTGGAAAGAGCTATACGAAGTAATGGACCAGACAGGCATCAGACAGTCATTTGTTTGCTGGAACAAAAATGAGAGGAAAAAAAGATGATAAAAGTGAAGGAACCAGAGGAAGAAGGAAGAGAAAGGACGAGTTCGAGGTGGGGGAGGGATTGAGAGGATTAACAAGAGGGGATTTACAGAATCACAGGTAGGGGGTTCTTGCAAATCAAGTTGTTATTTTTTTTTTGTTTGATGGGTGTACAATGCATTAAATCATTTGCATAACATTCCCAGGCCCTCCAGCTTAATCCTTACAGTTCTGAAAGATTCTTTGTTTGAGGGGGATTAAATTCTCTAAAGAGTTTAGGGCCAGGTCTACAAGGAGGGTTAGCACCAACTCTATTCTTCTTTTGACTGTGGTGGGAGTTACATATCTAATTAAGACTTAAATATTTAGCCTTCTATGGAGTTAGGAATTGTTCTTTTTTTATTGCATTTGTGGAAGGTTGATATTTCATTTGTCTAAAATAAGAGATGGAGGAGACACAATTCAGGGTCAAAATACTTGTTTGATTTCCTCCTGGGTGTCAGTTCTGAGGAGAATTAAACATTTTGTGATTAATTGTTACTAAATTGCTGAAATTTGCAAAACAAAGTAATGTTTTGGGACCCATATTTTTTAAACATTTTCTTTTTGAAGAGGTTAAAATAAAACATTTAGGTTTTCCTGATCTTTTTCCCCCTGAAACAGTTTAAGGTAAAACTAGTTTCTGAGGTTGCCAGGACACGTGACTTCACAGTGGTCCTCCTGAAACTTCAGGTTTTTGAACAAACAAAGTATTTGCAAGAAAAATGTCTATATCTGCTTGTTAGAAACCAGAACCTTGTATCGGTCAGCATAGTTATGAGACATAGGCTTTTCCTTGTATGTCTTGAAGAAACCATGTCCTGCATGTGACTTTTTGAGAATCTGTCACTTTACCTGCATTCTTCCTGGTTTGAGTTAGATATGTGGTGTTATCCCTGTTTTGTGATCAATTTTTACAGAAAGGAAAACAGGGAATTAACTAAATGACTAGTAAGTCAGGGGACCAGTCTGAATGAAATCACTCTTGTCACCATAGTATTTGATGATTTTTTAGCTTACCAGCTGCTGTTCTTGTCCTTGCATATATACCTGTGTTTATCTGTAGGAGCAGACATGGCTCTGCTCTAAAGGGAGGACCATATGTGATTCATTGTGTTGTATGACATGGGACTGTTCTTGTCTCAGGAGGATTGTGCACTCAGCATCTCATCTCTTGTATATCCATATTGGTTTCATCCACATTCAACTATTTTTAGAGAGAAAAGGCAAGAAAAGAAAACACAAATGAAACTTGCAACTCCCTCAGATGTTCTTAAAAGTAACTCAAATAAAAACCCTATGAAACATTATTTGCGAAGTCAAACCAGCTCTAAATTCTGTCAGAAAGCTGGTTGTTACAAGGTCTTTCAAATCCCGTTTGTGTAATCCTTGTTCTACTCTGGATTCTCTGCTAATCCTACACCTGCTCTTCCTAATTCCACCCTATTTAGGGATATAGCCAATACATTCTGTTTACTGGTTCATTAATATGTCTGGACATGGGCTACCACACCTGTACAGGGTGTTTAGCATTTGTCTGAGGATACAGATGAAATCTGATGAAGTTTTAATGGAGGGAAAAAAAATCAAAATTGACTTCTAAAATGCAGCTTGATCATTCTAAGATCTGTGTAGTGCTAGTCTTGCTCATTTTTAGGTAGTGTTGGAGGAATTTCTCAGAGGAATTAAATTTAATGTCTTTGAATGTTGCTTATAACTATTAACTGTTTCTTCAGTAGCTGAATCTCAGGGGGAATGTCTTAGTACTGTATATAGTGCCTGCTTTTGGAGGGGTTCTTTTCATTGACATTGAAAGGTCATGTCTTTTTCCCCTTTAAAAAAAGCAGAAAAGGCAAGAAAAAAGAGAAAAAGTGCACATACCCTAAAGGTATTTATACTGACTTGGAAATGCATTTAAAGCCTAGTATGTTAAAACACCTTACGTGTTAAAATTTAACATTAATTTGCAAAACAAACATTTTCTTCTTAAAATGTTGTGTTTGCACAAAAATGTTTATGTGTGTATTTGCACACATATTCTACTAAATATGGAAATATCTATTATATGAAATAGGTTTAAATTATTTTAACTTCTTGTTGTTCTATTAGCTTTTTGCTTTTTACTAAACAGGGTTATTAAAAAATGAGGTCAGTGTGGCTTCCTCCCAACAATATTTTCAGTAACCGAAACTCATAACGTGTATTCTAGAGAGATAGGGAGCCAGATCGTCAGCTACATGACTTCTAGTATGTGATCACAGATACTATGAAACTAACTTTCCTAATGATTGTAGCCTGAACCTCTCCCTTACATGCTGAGTTTAAACTTCTTTACGCTGATTTTATACGGAGTGACAATATGAAATTATAGTCTCAGACATACAACTATATAAAAATAATTTACCAAGCTGATAGGTGAACTGTTAATGAATTGATTAGCATCAATGTCCATGCATGTCCTCTTAACTTGGCAATGCAAAGTGGCAGAACTCAGTTTAGGTCAAAGCAAAAAATACTTAAACTAAGTCTAATTATCCTGCGTGTACTGGGGATAAAAGTATGTGAATAGACAGGTAAATGTCTCAGGTAACACGCAGTAAGTTGTTAAGCTGAAGTGAATTGACTGCAAGTCTGAAGATTTACTCCTGACTTATCCTGATGTAACCAAGATCAAAATTGCGTGATAATTCTTTAAAAAAACATGAAAATTGAGACTAGGTTTTATGAAGTACTGATTTTTTAGTGTAACTAGTTATCCTTGAGAACAGACCACTAAAATGAGGCTGAGTATAAAATTTTCCCCTTCAGGGTAGCAGAATTTTAGGATCTTGTATCTCACGATTTGTAGGGGATGGGGTGGGAACTGAAGCTGGATGAGAAAGAGCAAGCAAGAGGCCTGAATATAATACTAAGGGTATCTAACAGAATATCTAACAATTTCTCACTTCTGTAATCCTGGCTCTTGCATAACATTGTTGCTCTCTTTGTTGTCATCTCTCATTGTAGAAATAATTTAAGCTCTCTGGGACAAGGATCTCACATTTTATTTGTAACTATGATGCCTGAGACTGTATAAATAATGCTCAGATTGGAAGGCAGAGAATTCCATGTTTCCAAATATATAAAACTTTTGCTGCTAGACTCTATGCCCTTTGAGGTATCGAATCCTGTATCTGTCACTACCCCTTCAATTAGCTCTGCTTTTTTGGCAGTGTTATAGAGCTTAATATCTGGAGTCTTCTGATGTTGAAGACTCTCATCTTTGGTATATAAAGTGGAAAGGAAACAAGGTTAGATTGAAAAGCCCGTAATTTTGATCTGAAGAAGAGCTAATTCTTCTGGGTCTGAAAAAGAATTTGAGGAGATTAAGCAGTATTGATGCAACCTGACACAATGATTTGCTTCCAAATAAAACCTTATTCTGATACAAATCAAGCTAGCCATTAACCTTTCAAGTAAGGGACAAAACAGTCTTACAAAGCATGTTCACCTTGCCTTGTGTAGGCCTGTTATTAAGATTGCAAAGCTATGAGCTTATCATTCTTGACTCCTTCTTGTAATCAAGACTACAGACTCGTCAGCAGAACAGTTCAGCAATCAAACAAAAAGTAAAGTTCCACTGCAGCCTAAGCCAGCCTGTGTAAGGATTACTGCAGGTCCCCTGTGTCCCCCTTCACACTCCACTCAACAGTTGTGTTTCCCATTTGTTCTAGCACTAGGGTTATGTGCCCCTGCAGTGGATTGGTTCAGGTTGATAAACCAGCAGGCAGATTGAGCTGAATGAGTGCCAATGATAACGCAAGAGGAGGGGCAAGAAAATCTGCAGCTAGAGGCAGAGGAGACAGGAGGATCCTAGTACTGTGGCTTGTCAGACTACATTGCTATGGCATTAGATTTTTTGAGGTAGTATCTAAAAAACCTGATGTCTGATGTGAAGCAATGTGACTACTCTTCTCCCCATCATCTCCCATCAGAGAAACAGGTGATGAAGCCAAATAAACTCAGGATTCAAGTTTCTTTATTCTTCTTCCATACCTGTTTTGTCTTGTTAGTTGATGTCTCTGCTGTGAGAAGGCTTGAGAAGAAAAATGTCAGTATGGACAGGACATACTGAACTGGAGTCTCCTTAGTTAGCCTTCTGCCAACTCCCTGAAAGACTCTGGAGAGAAGAACATGTCTAGCAACTACATTCACAGAGGTCAGCATAGTTTTCTGGTGCCTTTTAGGCAGTGCACAACTAAATGTGGAAGCTCTGGCTCTTCTCAAAGCCTTAGTATAAGAAGGTTGAAATCACTGAGTTTTCTTAAGATCTGCCATTTTGCTCACTATCTAAATTGTCCCAGTGACTTTATTATGCAGGAGAAGACAGACAATGCAGATCTGAGTGTAATAAAAGGGGGAAATCTGTGCCAAGTCAAAGAAGAATTTAGTCATCTGACATTTGTTTTACTTGTCAGCTAAAAAAGTGATGTAATTAGCTCAGATACATGCCTAAAAAGAGCTACAAATGTATCAGTAGGATTACAAAGCTGGAAAACTGTTACATTTTTCTGTGCAAGTGCTCTGGAACTAGGGGGAAAATCCACATGCTCACAACTGCTGACCAAACGCTTGTAACTTCATAATTGTTTGAGAGAGTATATATAATCAGATAGGAAGCTTCTTAGAGAGTTGGTTAGCACACAAAGTAGACTATCTTTTTAAAGGTTTTTAAAATTCATTTTAATGGGTGAGAAAAGCTGGCTGACGTTTTAGAACTAACCAAGTGCTAATATAAATGCTGTCTTGTCCACGGCTCATGCAAATGTTGAACATTCACTGGAGTTTAACTCTCTGGTGAATTTTCTGCTGTAGCTATATAGCAGCTAATATTTCTGTCAGAACAGATTTGTAAATGACCCATAAAGCTAAGAAGAAACTAAAGCTGAAAGGATGCTCTGGGCAATATTGTTCTCTTTAGTGACTTTTTGTCTGAATCTGAGTCTTTGATAAAGTTTTCTGAATGCAACTTCTATGCAGGCTTAATAAAGAAATCAGGATATGTGGTGGAGTAAACATTGGTTTATTAAGAAAAGCAGTTAATTGTTTTCAGTTAATAATGAGACTTTATTGGCTTCTATGACATTTGGTCTAGGCTATGGACAGAGTATTTTTCAGAATCTCTCCAAAGAAGAGGGATGGCCAGAGGACCAAGAATAGGACACAGAATCCATTAAATCTTGGCTATGCAGAGTAAGCCAGCCAGCTCTGAAATGACAAATGTCATTATTGATAAAATCTTACATGAATTGGTCAGTGGTCTTAGAAAACTTCAAATCATAGAAACGTTTAGGTTGGAAAAGACCTTTAACATCATAGAGTCCAACTGTTAACATAGTGCTGCCAAGTCCAACTGTAGTTCCCCGGATCCTCCTTCTGGCCCTTCTTGTAGACGGGCATTTCATTTGCTAACTTCTGGTCAACTGGGACCTGCCCAGTTAGCCAGGACTGCTGATAAATGATTGAAAGTGGCTTGATGAGCACTTCCACCAGCTCCTTCAGTACCCTCGGGTGGATCCCATCTGGCCCCATAGACCTGTGTGTGTCTAAGTGGTGTAGCAGGTTGCTAGCCATTTCTCCTTGGATTCTAGGGGCTTCATTCTGCTCCCCATCCCCGTCTTCCAGCTCATGGGGCTGGGTACCCAGAGAACAATTGGTCTTACCATTAAAGACAGAGACAAAGAAGGCATAAAGTACCTCAGCCTTTTTCTCATCCTTTGTCACTGTGTTTCCCCCCACATCCAATAAAGGATGGAGATTCTCCTTAGCCCTCCTTTTGTTACTAATGTATTTATAGAAACATTTTTAATTGTCTTTTATGGCAGTAGCCAGATTAAGTTCTAGCTGGGCTTTGGCCCTTCTGATTTTCTCCCTGCATAGCCTCACAACATCCTTGTAGTCCTCCTGAGGTGCCTGCCCCTTCTTCCAAAGGTCATAAACTCTCCTTTTTTTCCTGAGTTCCAGCCAAAGCTCTCTGTTCAACCAGGCTGGTCTTCTTCCCCGCTGGCTTGTCTTTCAGCACATGGGGATGACCCACTCCTGTGCCTTTAGGATTTCCTTCTTGAACAGTGTCCAACCTTCCTGGACCCCTTTTCCCTTCAGACCTGCCTCCCACGGGCCTCTAAGGGACTCTGTCAACCAGGCTCCTGAACAGTCTACCCTCCAGAAGTCCAAGGTACCAGTTTAGCTCACCCCCCTCCTTACTTCTCCAAGAATCGAAAACTCTTGTTTCGTGATCGCTATGCCCAAGATGGCCTCCAACCACCGCAGCACCCACAAGTCCTCCTCTGTTCACAAACAGCAGGTCCAGCAGGCACCTTCCCAGCTGGCCCCCTCACTGGCTCGGTCAGGAGATTCTCATGTTCTCTCTCCCTGGTCGAGCTAGCAGGGCTTCAGTGCCCTTGTGTGAACTACATGCTATGCCCTGTTAGCTAGCACTCCCTAAGGACTTCTTTTATACATGACGGGGGGAGGCTTGGCTGCCTTTGCTCCTGGCCCTGCTCAGGTCTTGTCAGCTGTTGTTGCATGAGCTGTGGGCTCCTGGTGCGTCTCTCGGCTCCCCCTGGGGTTCCCCCGGTTCGGGAAACCCCCCTGTGCACTGTGCTGGAGCGCTGTGCCTCCTGCCAATGCCAGAGCTGCTTGCCTTGGCGTCCTCAGGTTACACTGTCTAAAAACTTACATGCATGATTGAAATTAATAATCTGTCTGCATTTATATGTAAGCACTTGAACAGGAGCGAGGGGATACCCATTTGCTGTTTCATGTGTTCTATGAATTAATAAATAACTTCAGGCCTCCAGGAACTTGAATCCTCTGGAGGGATTTCTCTTGACTCCAGGGAGCTTTGGATCAAACATCAGAGAAGGTGCAGGATCCTTTGGCAGTTTTTGTAAAGCTGTTCAGAAAGACTTTGTGCAAGTCAGTTTGAGAGCTATCTGACAACAGTGTATGAAAAGAAACAGTAAACATGCCTGTTATTCAGGAACTTTGGAACTTAACAAAAATACAAAAAGTATATCAAACAAATTAAATATTCTTTAAAAATGTAGCTATGGAGCTGGTGATCTGAAGGAACTGCTCCATCTCCAACTTCTAGTAATGTGTAATCTCTGCCTCAGATTTTTTCTCAGACTGGAGTGTTCAGCTGGATGAATTTTAACTTTCTTTTTAAAAGGAGAGAATCACTGTATTCAAAGCTATTCAGAGATTGGGATTGAAATGTCACAAAATTTGTGTTTTCAACAACTGTCTTTGTTGACAGCATGTCTATAGGCTGATTGTCCCCCAAAGAAGACACTAGGCCCATAAATATGTTATAGGGAGAAGGATAGTCGTCTATTAAAGATACTGTACTCAAGCATTTGAGGTTTGGCAGAGGCTTTCTTAAGTCTTTTAATGAATGTACTATTTAATTGCTTTGTGCCTTATCTTTCCAAGATTAAAAGTAAAGGTGAGAACACTTGCTGTACTGATGATATTCAAAGGATAACTGAATGAATGCATGTGAGTTAATAAAATTTTCTGGAGATCATTTGCCCCATAGAAATCAATGGTAGATAGATGTAATTATTATAAGATTGATGTAAATTTGATGCCAATTATTTCTAAAGTAAAAATAATTTAAACTTCACAAATTAGTTATAGAAATGTTAATCATTTCTTTGCTTTTGAACATTAACAATTGGGCACACCACTATCTATTAGAATTTGGGGAAATGGGGAAAAAAGACATCTCTGACACTTCTTGATGGATCAGGTACAATAGAATAATATCATGAGAGCTGATTAAGGAAATACTTTCAAAATAATTTATTCAATAAAAAGTCCTGGCAAAGTCTACTATTTGTCATGTTCCTAGCTCTAATTCAGTGAATTCTGGTTTTTATATTGACAGTTCAACTGATAAGGGTGGCAAATACCTTGTTGGAGACTCAAGAAGATTAAGCAATTATATGAAAAAAAATGTCTTCACCACATTCAATAATTATTAAAAAATCGCACCACTTGTAATCCTGAGCACTATTTCATGACCCAATATAGTCAGGAAGAACATCTTTTAGTTTATTGACGTGACAGTATAAATCTATCATATCTTGGTTTTTAGAGACCTGGACGTTCAGCATATGCTGATGGCTCTTTTAGGCAGTTCTTTTATTCCCCTAGAACATAATGTAGCCTCGAGAGAGGCTTTCTCCTGTTAGTAGATTAAGGGAAGCAGAAAATTCAGCATGAACTCTGTCTTTCTGTGTGGTTTGGTTTTATTCACAGCCAAAGTATTCCTTTAGCAGGGCTAGTGCATCATCTAGAGAAGGATAAATTGTTTTGAATGCTCCATTTATCTATAACAACTGGGCTTAGTAACATATTTATGAGCAATGGCTGTGGTTAGAATTCGTGGCTAAGATGACTAACACTCTTGACTTTTTTGCCTCTGTTTCTTCTGACTGCCAGTCCTCAATTGTTTTCTACTTCTGGTTATGTCTCCATAACAAATTATGGTCAAGCACATTGGGCTGTTGGTTTCTAGCATGTTAACTACTGCATAGTAACTGTCCATATGCTTACTCTTACAGTGTGATAAATTTCATGGTGTTTACTCCTTAATGAAAGTGAGGAGAAATGTGTACACATGGGCAACTAATGTACAATAAATAAAGGATAGTTATCTTGCCTTGAGGAAATTGACTTATATAGCCATAGTTTTTACTTCTTTTCTAGCCTTCTTAGCACATATAATTTTTTTTTCGTTCAGCCCCACACGTGGAGTGAAATTAAACCGGTGGTTCATTGGTGTAATCCCTATGTTTTCAGGATGTTGGAAGCTACAGTGCATGAACAAAATATAATTGACACTTTTATGACTTGAGCTAACTATGACAGCAAGTGATCCAGAGTAACAGGGACTTCACGGTGTAGTTTGGCTTCACCTCTCTTCTCCCTGTTTTTCACAGCAACCATATTTGTTGTGAAAGGCTTTTCACTGCATGTAATCCTGGTACCTTTGCCTTAACTTGAGTCTAAGTCTGTTCTGAAAATTTACTTTAAAATGTAGTCCTACTCTCTGGCCTCTGACTTACCTAAACCCTTTCTGTAGTAAAGTTATTAGATCCTATTCCCTCAGCTTTCTCAGTATTCCCAGTGACCAGAATGGCCTATCGTTTGTTTTTTGTTTGTGAGTTGAACATGGCCAGAGAAAGCTTAAGAAAAGGCTACCTTACATGTTGAACTAGAACTATTGCTGGGAGCATCCAATCAACTAACCTCATCTGCATCACTGAGCAACTGACAGACCTGGACATTAATACATGTCTGTATTTGGAGTGTATCCTCCAGGAAGTAGTGCAAGAAAATGCTGGTAATATATGATCCTGTTTGAGGCTGCCTGAATAGTAAGAAATGGTAGCTTTGCTCTCACCTGGTATCCATTAGGCATTATAGACATAACAAATGATTAGTAGGCAACTCAAGAGTTCTACAGCATAGTAGCTATAAGCATCTAAGCATTGTGACCCTCAGAGTCTTTAATGCAGGGGTTGGAGAGGGCAGAGACAACTGAAAAGATACATACTCCGTATTAAGCAGCAGGTGGAATAACAAGAAATGGACAACACTGGAATTTGCTGTGGCTGATAGTACAATCATTCCGAACTTATTTTCCCATATCACCAGAAGCAGCCCCATTACAGTCTGAATTCCATCATTAGAAATACTATTGATCATGTTCTTATTAGCAGTCATTGGCACTCAACAGCCATTGTTGCATGAGTTATCTGTGCTGCTGAAACTGATACTGATCATTGACTTCTGATAACAAAAATGCATTTCCATCTTTGAAGCCAGCTAGTTGATTGAGTAAAATTTGTTCCATGCTCTCCAAAGTTAGGGGTGAGCTATCACATGGTTTAACATCCCCAGCTGTTTGAAGCCATTAAAGCATTACAGCCTGAGTCTAAGGTTCCTTTGTCATCTCATGAGTAATAGCACTACTTGAAGTCATTAGTGCCTCAGCCTTTCAAATATTAATTGAAGTTTGGTGAGCAGACACCCAAATACCTGACATGAAGTATGGTATTTGGAATATGGTATTGACAGAAGAACAATTCATGCTTTCAAAGAACTTCGCTAAGAGTAAAAGCAGAAGGTGATTTTTGAGTTTGACCCCAGAATGACATCAAGTCACTAAAGCAAAAATACCATAAATTCTAGTGTCCTCTTCAAACAGTCAATTGTAAAACTGCTGCTAAGCATGATTCTTCTTTTTCTTTGCTGTTGCAGGATTACTTCTGTACAGTTTTGGCAACCAGTCTAATAATGAGTAGGATTCTGATTGAGCAAGATCAGCTACACAGCTAGGAAGGTCACTTTAAAGTACCCACCGTCTTTTATTCTTTTTGAAAAAACCTGAAACGAGAGTAGGTTTTTATGCCCCTCCTTGAATGCTGTGTTTTAAGTAGAAAGATAAGTTCTGTCATAGCAATATTCATGCAAAAGTCCAGCAATGCTTTGCCCTGGTTTGGTTTTAGTTACTGTTACAGAAAGGCAATTAACTATAACGTGTATTGTGCAAGAAAGCCTTCTTGCAAGCTCCACACCTATGTGACTGCTAAAAGCTTTAATCACACTACTAAAAAGCCAAGGAGGGGTATAGATTGAACTTTCCATCAGGATGTCTCTGGAGACACAAACAGGTGACATTCAGTCTTAGAGAAGACTCTATTTGGAGATGATAACATTAGAACATATAACTTGCTGCAGTACTTCTGCAAAATCAGTACTTTTAAGAAAAATGGAGCCTACTTTTGTTCTCATTGATGAAACTATGCATTGAGTGATGAAGATAGAAAGATATAGCCTCAGTTGGTTCAACCTCTAATAATGCTATTAACTTCTAATCATAGTCTATTAGCCTCAGTAGGCTTTTGTACCAGCTGAGGTTCTCTTTTAAAAATTGGTTTTCTATCTGTATTGAACTAATTGATCATGCCTGCCATGGTATATGAAGACAAACCAAGAATGCTGATCCTTTGCTTTAGACATTGTGAATGTAGATTAGATCATGGATTAAAGGTGGGGTAGTAAAAAAAAGCCCAGCAGATTGATGTATCATACTCATTTTGTCACATTTATTTAATAGCTTTGAGGAAATTACTTTAGAAGAGGGCAAACTGCACAGAAGGAAAAGGGAAAGAAAAAGTGAGTCAAGGAGGAGAAACATCAACGGCTCTGGAATAGAGTAGTAGTAGCAGGATAAAAGCACCTCACTTTCTACATTGTCATCTATCTTGGATGTCATATGGTATGTGCAAGGAAGGAAATGAGGCATGGGGCATCATTTCCTCATGAATATTTTATCCCTCCTGCTCTTTCAACATCTCAACATGACCTAGAACAGCGTTCAGGTACATGTGTCTGAATAGGCTCAGGAAGTCATCTCTGTGAAAAACAGCTATACTGAGTCTTTGTCAGCTGAACAGCGGTGCCCTTGCTTAATGTGAGCTTAATGCTTATGTTAAAGTTGCTTAGATATCCCAAGTGGTCTGTGCCACTGTAGTTCCATTTGAGATCGAGCATTGTGGTTAACAAAAGGGTAATAGCAGAATTGAAAAATTTAACACAGTAGCTACCTAGGTGCATACGTGAAAGACCATGTAAGAGTGTTACAGAGTGACCATTATACCAAAACTGGTAATGAAAAGAAGTGTTTTGTGTTATTGCTTAACAGACTGCATTGAATTCCCTTAACAAAAACCAATACAAAAAGTAAAGAGAATTATTTGTTGTTGGAGGTGGAATTCTTTTCAGGCACATTCGTTATGGATGATTTGAGTTCATCAACTGCAGTAACAAAAATAAAAGCTGAGCTAACAACTTGCAAGCAGATGCTAATTCCTCAATTGTTCATGCAACATGGAACATAATTTGAAGTGATTATGAAATTAATGCATTAATACAAAAAATGCTTTGGAGAGAAGCAAATCAGATAAATGTGCATAAAAAGAACTAGCTGTAGACATAATTTGTGCTTTATTCTCAGTCAGAGGGAAAAAATAAAGCTAAGAAGAAATTTTAAAGAACATTTCAGAATTACCATGTAAGAAACGAAAATGAAACAAAGCGTAGATCTTCAACAAAGCCAACACGTAGAGACTGCTTTGGAATTAAAAGGTACAGAAAGTGTCATGTCATATATTTGGGAAAGGAGGACTTACCTATTTGAGTATGGAAGAATTTCCAGCTGTATGAGCACATATCCTGGATAAAGATGACTCAAGGCCTGGAAGCAGGTAGATGGTAGAACAGAACTGTGTGCCAAGAATCTGAAGAGACTTTATACTGAATGGTGAGAACTGGAATATTAACAGACAAGGTTGAGAGGCTCTGTGCTGTCTTTGGTGTTTTTTCCTCTAAGTGTATGCTTGTGTCCTTTACTGTAGTTAGTAGAGAAAGAACCTACCCTCACAGTCCTTGTTCACAACCCAGAGTCTAAGTTTGCCTTTTCCACATTGCACCAACTTTGTTTGTAGAATCTTTGATTTTTCTGTAACATTCTTTTGAAATTAACTTCAATGGCACAGGAGGACAGTCTCAGCATGCTGATTGAAACGTTTGGTCTGGTTTAGTGAACCTGTTTGTTAAAATTACAGGGGATTTCATTGCTCACTGTCACCGCTGCTGGAGAACTCACCACAAAATAATTTTTTCCTGGTTTTCCTCCCACCTTGTTTTGATGACTATCATAGGGTAGGAAAATTATCCTGATTCACACCCTCAAGCAAGAGACTTCATTCATGCTGAATTCCTGTCCCTGCACTCATTTTTTTCCATCTCCGCACCTAAAAATCAAGAAGTAGCAGAACCAGCTGTACATGCCAAAGTTTATATTGATACAGCAAATGTATGCTCAGCTATTATCATCATCTATTGCATAGATGTGTGTTGAAAGATAGATAATTACTTGAAAGTAATTCCATTTAAGCCTAGTCAGAAAATATCACTAAGAACCATTAGATTGTGTAGCCATCTCTCAAGAGAAAAGAGGTGTAACTCTCGGTGCAGGAATTGTGGTGCCAATTCTCATGATTTTGTCAGAAGTCTTATGATATGTGTCTTTTCTAAATTTGTCAGCTGGTAGAAACAATTTTAAATCAGAAATAATTTAAATTTCTGTTAAAATAAAGTTTCTAGACCTCAGAGTTCCACAGAAAAACTTTAAGAAATAATGTAAACATTACCTAATGAAACCTCCTTTTTTCACCCCAAGAACAGCCAAAAGGTAAACAAAAATCCTAAATTAAATGATATTTTTATTAATGAGTCTTTGGAGCCAGATTCTTGTTTATCAGGTAGTTAAGTTTGAAAATACTGTCTGAGTCTTTGTAAAATATATGAGCAAAATAAATGAAAAAAATTCCACTAGCTGAAAAATAGCATTTATTTTTGCAGACAATTTAGTAAACTTCCTGCATTTTTACTGTATATAAGTTTTCATTTTCTTTCACATAGGTCCCTTACAATTTCAGGGAAAAAGAAAAGTGTGAAATATGAATTGCTTTCTTTCAAACTATTGATAGCTATCATGAAAAACTATACTTTTACTTTCCCCCCACTCTGCCACCCAGAACATATGTCTTGAGGAACAACTGAATACTCCAAGTTCTATCTTGTTGTACTTTCTATTAAGGTTATACTTTCTTACTTTCAGAACACGAAAGGAGCAGACACTAAAGGATCTGATACTTGCCTCAGACAGGTATAATGTCACCAGCTCCAATGAAGTCAGTCCCAAGAATTCTGCCAGTTTGGGCAAAACAGATGAAGGAAAAAATAGCAGTTTCTTACCAACCCTACCTGGTTCAAACAGCTACAATTCAAAGTTATTACAGGGTTCCAGCAGGTCATAAGCACTCTTCTTGCTGGAGGCACCAGCCCCCGCCTGAGAACTGATAGACTGGTTTAAGTGCTTTGCATAAAATCAGCCATGTTTATTGAACAGTTTCAGCTGGTGAATTTTAGGTGAAATAAAATGAGAGCATTTGTAAGGAATGGAGAGATAAGAACCTTGTGCACAGAGTTGGGAGATGAGCAGGTACAGATAATAATGTCATTGGGACCAGCAAGGCACCTGTGCCCACAGTCTGAGGTGCATGTAGCTTTGTGATGTTCCCTCCCCTTTGCTTCTTTACTTTGGGTATGCTACGAAACACAGGCAAGAGTAAAAACCTCTGAAATATTAAACAGCATGGTGCCACACGAGTGTCAGGGCTGGCCAGAGGTAAGTGGCATGGCTGGAAACAGTTGGCTATGAAACAAAGTGTTTAGTGAATTGACCATCTGTCCAAGCTTGGCATAACTGTGATATAGCAGAGACCATCAGCAGACCATCAACTCTGGTATTTAAAGTTTTTTATTATGTTAACATTTTTTTAAAATTCATGGCTGCAGCTTCTCACCATTCCCATCTCTTCTCTCACTTTTCTCAAATATCCCTGACACAAGGAAATGGATTCCACACTGTGACGGAGTTACATGTGGTAGAGGCAGGGTAAAGGCCAGGTAAATCTGAAATAGATCTTTGAGAAACCTGATCTAGTGAAACATGTCCCTGCCAATGGTAGGGGGGTTTGACTAGATGATCTTGAAAGTCCCTTCCAACTTAAACTATTCTATAATTCTATGATCTCTAGTTATCATTGCATGCGCTGGCATAACACTGGGGATTCAAGAAGTCTTTTTGTGCCAAAAAGTTTGAGGTGAGACCATGGTCTTGTTGCCTTTTGTGGCAGCATTAGAGTGTGATGTTCCTCCCTCCTACCCCTCCCAGCTGTTCTCACTTGTGGAAGGCTGAGAAAAAGCTGGAGATAAATTATTCTTCCTCTGTTTTAAGGACTGAAAAGTATAAAATTTCCTTTCAGGTCTGTCCATTTTATCCTCATTCCAGTAGCTGGTCTTGTATTACTGTTCCTCTGATTGCACCTCCTTTTCCTTGCACCTTCCTTCCTGCTACAATAGTTGTGTCTAGGTGAGTCTGAGGCTTTTTTATAGTGGCATAATCATCCTTAATGTAGCATTCTTTATAGAGCATGCATAGAGCATCTGTATGTGTCTTAGGATAGAGAATGACTGAAGACAATGGACCACCTGAGAATGTCTCTCACAAGAAGAAAACCTTATTGTAGGGGGGTATGAAAGAGGCATAACTGGGGGAGATGAAAAACTAGCCATCACATGGAAAACAGGGACATAAAAGATGAATATCATAAGAAGCTTCCTTTATAATGAGCTTTATTTACTTTGGAGTAGTCTCCCTTGTAGGCTTGATAAAAGATTCATGCAAAGATTTGAGTGTTCATGAGGCCTAATAAAAATAATCAGACCAGAAACTCCTGAAATGATAAATCGCTCAGGCCAGGTAAATTCCTGATTCCCTGTAGCCAGGGATTGATACCCATCGAGCAGCTGTCTGGCCATCCACTCATGCATCTTCACAATGTATTAGAGACTTTTCCTGCCCCAGGCTATCCCTGTTTATACCCAGATAATGGAGTACACCCCACTGTCTATATGCAGTGAACATGTGTCTATAAACTTTACAACTCAGGGTGTATCAGTCACCTATGCTGTTAGGCTGTTTTCAATGCGTTTCAAGTTCAAAGCACTTGAAGTTCAAGTACATTTTAGGGGATAACACAAGAAATAGGAAAGAAGATCATGTAGATTGGGAGTTTATCACTAACTCGCCCTTTGGGGAAAAATTACTCCCTTAATGTCCCTCTTTCCCCTGCCCCTTTTGTAGCTCTGCTTAGGTTACCATACTTTTAGGCTAAGAGTCTATTCTTGCTTTGATTAGGATTAACGACCCTTAGAGCTCAGTATTTGGGGCTGGAAGATGCTATTGTTCGTAAGACGCTTACAGTGCAAGTGGCTTCTTTCTTTTTGTGCCATTGATTGATTAGTGGAGTTTGTCCAAATAATTTTCCTTCTTGATATGTGCACTTCCTTCTCTACCACAAAGTTCGTGTGAAGATTAATTAATTAATCTCATGAGATTCTTTAATGAAAGGAGCTCCTTACTGAGCAACAGAACAAAGTACAGGCAATATGTATGAACACAACTCATTCCAGATCTCTACAAAGCTGAGGTTTCTTTTCTCCTCTGAGCAAGTAAGACTATAAGAATGTCTCAGTTTAATTTTCCGACCCCCCATTCAGTACAATACAGAACATCTGTTGCTAAAGAACAGATGATTAATAATTGAAACTAGATTGCACTGTCCAAAATAAAGTGCCTGTAGTACCGTAGCTTTCCTGAGTTTTTTGTCTTTGTTTCTTTATTTCTTCTCAAAATGTAATAATCAAATACAATAATTGTTATGAGTTAGATTTTATTCCAGAATGGAAGTTTCTACTATGTTTTACTTAAGTTTGAAGGAACAGATTTTCAAGCTGTTGTCAGTGATAAAACTTTTTATGTCAAATGTATGTAAAAGAAGAGAAAGCAATGTGTAATTACAATGAAACAGGAATAGGAAAATTTGATTCCATGTCAGGCTGCTAAATGAGACCCAAAAGGGCTGTGGAATGAAGAGATAAGAATCTAGAATTTGATTTTGAGGGAGATTTGAAAAGCTGAGAAACTGAATCTTTTCATGTTCCTTCCCCCAGAACTGATTGCTCCAGAGCTAATGTTTATGTGTCTGATTAGGAGCTGAGCCTGATGAGTTCTATTTTCAGCACTGCTACAGGATCACTGCGGGTGAAACTAACCTTGGGCCTTTGGGCTCATACAGCACTTCTAGCTTCCAAAGCTCTTGCTTAGTTAAGATGGACCTTTAAGTTAAAAGAAATGTAAAATTGAAGGTGTTCTTATTTGTTCTAAAACTGCCATTATAACCCCAGATATATGAAATAAAGTTTAACACCAAATGGAAGCTAAATAGTTTCAGATTGGAGAGACCCAAAGAGTTTGTGGAATCTCCATACTTGAAGGTATTTAAATATTGACAGGATACAATCCTGAGAATCTATCTGTACCTTTGAAGCTGACTCAGTATGAAGCAGGAGTTTGAAGTAAAAGACCTCCAGCGGTCTTTACCTACCTAAATTAATTTAAATTATAAATCACTTTATAATTCTAGATAAAGCAAAAGTAGCTCTGAAACATCCTGCAGGAACCTATTAAGTTATATCAATGAAAGGTTTTCTTTATTGTTTTTAGTATTACATTCATATTTTTGCATAACAATGATGCAAATAAGAGTTTGTGTCCTTTTTTACAATCCTCATTAAAACACTAGGTGCATTAAATAAGGACAAAATGTAGAATTTTTGTTTTAATTTAATTCTTGAGTAATGGAAATGGGAGCTGCACTTAAACAAGCTAAGATTTAAAAAGTGATGCTAATCTTCAGGGACTTCTTTCTCCCCCATCTTGTCTTTTTTCCTCCTTTATTTAAAAGTTATTACTCAAAGCAAAGGCATATATTTTAAGAAATCACCCTAGCTGCTGGGATTGCAGCTCACTCTTGAGAAAGTGAAGGTTGATGTTTCTCTCTGTTCACAGTCCAGCCCACAAGCAGTGACTCAGCAGCACAGAAAAAAACGAAGATGTGGCAACATCTTCACCTTTAATGGAAAAAGAAGTAGTTGAATCTTTTCAGGTCTGGTCCAAGGTGAGGCACTTTTCAGAATGGGGCTTCTGCCAAAGCTTGGGCACAGAGAGAAAAGGCTGTAGGTAGCAACCTGTCAGCTTGATGAATGTCCCCATGCTGATAAGCTGCGAGTAATGAACCGGGCTGTGTGTGGGTGCACTGCCCTCTTTTGGATTTCGATAGAAACAGGATCAGTCCCATCCCACTTGGTGCTTCAGAGGTTTTCTGAACTGAAGTTGGGAGTAAGGAGCAGTTGTTACTGTACGCTGTTCTTTCTTAGGAAAAATCTTCTCCCCTGCGCCTCTGGACTTTCTTTATATCTCCATTCATATCAAGTAGGATTAGTGGAGGGAACAACTGAATCGCATCTGCACAAATGTCTCAGCCTCATGTTTGCTCTTCATGAATCTATATTGTGTTGACACAACCCCTTATACCTGGGACTTTGGTGATATGAAAATTCAGATAATGTGGAGAAACCACATTAAACTGGGATTAGTCAAATTAGAGAAAGATGAGCAACGATAAAAGCAATTGTTTGTTAATACTGTTAATACATTAGTACTGATTTGAATTTGCTGTGTTCAAGATAGAGAACGTCACTAGTACTTATTCACTGGCATTCAGACAACAGTCACATATTCATGAAAATCTATTGTTGTGTACCATGCTTGAAATAGAAACATTGAAATGCCAGCTGACTATTAAGATTATGATTATCACTGAAAATCGTAACAGTAGTTGAAATTCTGGAAGTGTTCCTGAACACACAAAAACCCCTTTTTCTTTAATTTGAATGTTTAGATATTGAGAGAATTAAAGCTTTTTCTTTTTCATTTGTTAGAAAATATTAATTATTTCAGTCAATACGGGAAGGGGGAACAGTGAGCTGCAATGACCTTTTATTCACCTGGAACAATCAGAAATAAGTTTTTTAAAGCTCACAGTTATTGGTCAAAAACTTTTTACAAATTATTAAAACAAGTACATTAAAAACCATCTGGATAGGACTCCAAATACTGTGCTCAACCAAAAATGGGCTAGAGACAAAAAGCAGATGATTAGACAGCTTACAATATAAATGTTTAAGGCCAAATTTTTCTTAAATCCCGTAACAGAAGGAAGACATCATGCTCAGCCAAGGTAGCCAATCAATGGTCTTATTCAGTGCATAGAGTAACATGACTGCTCTAGTTTCTAGAATTGTAATTTTAAAATGGATGTTTGCTAAGACAGCTGATGATGTTTTCCATTTGATGCATAGAGGAATATTCTTTAAAAACAGATGAAATGTCTTTTCTTGTTTATGTGCTTCTTTTTTCTGGTTAACATATGTGTGTGGTGGGGTTCAGTGGCTTTTCAGTGCTCTTTGCTTAGCCACTTATAAGGATATACTGTAAAAATGAGTAAAATCTCTCATACTTTTAGGATCCTAAAACCTTTAAACAGGACACTTTGTGCAGAAGAGCTACAGACATCTCGTGTATTTTGTGGTAACCTCCATCTGTAGATGCATGCTATTTTCTGGCTGTGTAAAACAGGGAGGCAGACATATTCTTAAGGTTAAAATTTCTTCCAAAATTTTTCCTCTTCCTTTTGAGATTGTTTTGGACTTTCACTAAATAATGGTATTATTCTGTATAACTGAAGAGGCGATCAGCAGATTTTTGGAAGTGACTGTTTATGTCCCTGTCTGAAGCTTGAATAAGGGGGAGTTTTACAGTGTTTCTTTTATTTTTTTAAGTTGTTGTCGGTACACACATTCACGTTTTGTGTCTGGTAAAACCACCCCAATCATTCCCACAGATAATAAAAACCAAAACTTTCATTGGCTGCTTTCTTTTGTGGTCAATTCTGGCATATAATGAACTTCTTCACTAATATGGAACAAGTAAATGGATTCTTTTTTCCAACCACTAGCCAGCTTTTTATTTCAAACCACATTCATCAAGATGCCAAATGCAATTCTCAACAATTCTTCTATTAGGAACACTGTACAATCCCAGCTTTTAAAAATATTGGCAGGTGATAATTTTTCTCTCTTAAAAGATAGTCCTTTGCCATCTAGTATTCTGCTGACAAGAGATTGTCTTATCGCTTAATGAGCACTACATCTTTCATGTATGCAAACAAGGTGAATTCACCATCTGAACCTTTTACCATGTAGTTTCTCTTACCTTTAAACTGCCAAGATTTGAGGAAAACGGTAGTATTCTACCAGTTATGGACCTCATATGGGTTCTTGGGGGAAATGATGCTAGAGTTTCCACTGCCAGATCTGGATTGAGTCTGAATCTGAATTACACTGTCTACTAATCTTTAGTATAGTTTTGGCTGAGGGACACTTGGCATATGTTACCCTCTCTATCGGCAAAGTGCAGTCTGACTTTATGAGTTTGGGTTATGCGTCTTTGTATGAATAAGAACCTTTTTATTCTTAAGTCACTGAGTTATAGTTGCAAAATAGCTTGTCCACAGACCTTTTCCTTGTATTAAAGTGGTCATTTCTACTTATTTCTCAAACCATTCCAAACCAGGTCATCATTCAAAGGCAGTATTTTTTTTTTCTTCAGTGTTGAAAACGTAATTCTATCACTGAAGTCTTTTCTTTCAAAATTACTGCACTTCTGAGTTAACAAGAACTCCTGGCAGTAAAACACTTCACAGTGCCTTGATTGAATTATTGGTGTGTTATTTTAATGGTGTCTTAATGAAATTGCTCAGCAACTAACCTTGTCTTTTAGTTGGTGTTAGAGGTAGCTTCAAAACTGTCAACTCTAGCTCATTTCATGTTTTCATTTAGGTGCTGATACTGTTGACCAATTTATTTAAAGCAGAGACTTGGGCCAAAGTTTGGTGGCATTACTCATGAGTGCAGTTCTACAGCAGTTGATGTTAGCCAGTGAGTAAAGCTTGTTAAACTTCGCAAAGGCTTGTTTCCTCTTTCTCTATTAATATCCAAATAAATGCTTGAGTTATTTCTTTCTGGTAATTTTGTCCCTAATTTATTTGCTATTGCAACCACTTACTGCTTCCAACAACTCAATCCTGTAAAAGGAGTTGGTCTAATTTGCTTTACAGTAGTGTTGCATTTATTTCAGAATCATAGAATCATAGAATCATTATGCTTGGAAGAGACCTCAAAGATCATCAAGTCCAACCGTATACCTGATGCCACCATGCTCTCTAAACCCACTAAACCATGTCTCGAAGGGCCACATCTAAATGTTTTTTGAACACCTCCACGGATAGTGAGTCCACCACCTCCCTGGGGAGCCTGTTCCAATGCCTAACGACTCTTACAATGAAGAAGTTCTTCCTAATATCCAACCTGAACCTCCCCTGGCACAATGTCATGGCCAAAGCGGTTTCTCTCTTTGACTTGTTTAATTTTATTTCTTATTCTAGGTCTTGAAAAAGCTTGAGCAATAAACTAATTCAATTAGTTAAAAGCAGGGCACATTGTTTGAAATGCATATGTGAATTGCTGAATCTGGAGAATCAGGTTCTCTCTTTACACAATCTTCATGCCTTTTAAATGGCAATCCAAGTTCAGAAGTTATATGTAAAGTGGCAGAAATTACATTTCATTATGCTGGGACTCTATAGTACTGATGCTCTTGCAATCAGTTACCATGTAAAAAAACCAAACACCAGAACCCTCTAAAATTATGTAACTGGCATGCAGAGAAGCTGGAAAAAAATGCGTCTGTTTAGAGAATTTAAGTAGGGAATGCCCTGCTTTTGTTAAGAGCAGGACATTTCTGTTCTTCCTTGCCGATTTCCTTGTTTGTGATACTTCACTGTTCTGTTTTCCTGTGAAAAATGTTACTTGTACCATGTGGGTCACCCATGTTGGGTCTATGCTTGAAGCATGTAATAGGTGAGGAAGGTGAAGGTTCTTTCAGTAGATTTGACCTGATTTGCATTTCATCCCTTTTTCTGGTTAGGTGTTGTAAGTCAGATGTGTTGATACGTCAGAAGTGAATGAAAGAACATGTAAATGTAAGCGATATATTTGTATTTTTTTCATACTGTTCTATTTTGCTGATACTATGCTCTTTCCTACAAAATGTCAGAGAAAAGTTGGTCCAAGTGGAGACATGAGGAGCTAAAATAGAAGATTGAGAGCAGTTATGGACTTGTTTTGGCTAAGCCACTGAATCTAGCATTCAGGGCAGTTGTATAAGGATCACGATTCCATCTGTAGAAGCAAAATCAGAATCTTCTCGCAAAGCGTTCCTGGGTTTCTTTGTGAGGACAGCAAAAATCCACATAATTGTCAAGGGCAATCTGCCATCAGCAGAGTTAGAACCAAAAAAGTGGTGAAAAAAGTGTGGACTGTTTAAGATCTATAAACTATGTTTTGTGTTCATTTGTCACTTCTAGGAAAAGCAAATCAAGTTTCTCCCTTTTCAGTGAGTGGATGACTAATGGATGCCTTGCATTTGGTTGCAAAAGCCTGTGTAGACTTTATTGACTTTTTTTACAGAGGAAAAAAACCAATTCATCTGATGCGTCAGGAAGTGCAGCGTGTGCTTGCTGGGCCTGGTGTGAGTAAGCAGATTCTGATCATTGCCGAGCACTGATCTGAACAGAGAGCAATTACTTTTGCTGGGCAGAAGTAGAGTCTTGGCTTATCCTCACTTTTTATTTTTGTTCAACATAAGAAAACAGTAAACCAGACCTGAGGCACTCTAAGGTTAATCTTCCTTTACTAAGGGCATTTGCTGGAAGTGAGGCGCAGATATGTGTGCCTCTTTTTACTCCTGCCTTAATAGCTTCATTTTGTAATGGTGGAATTAGAGGTAGTTTAAAAACTGTCAAGATAAAAATGATAGGCCTGATTCTTCACATAAGAAGTTTCTAGATAGCCCACCGGAGCTGATAATGTTGTTGTTATTATTTTCATTCACTCTCCAGTGAAGTATGTAAGAACAGCCATGCTAAATCAGACTGAATCTTAACCAATCCCGCTCTCTGTTGAGAGGGAAGTCTCAGATCAGGGCAAGTATATAATAACATTTTCCTATATATTTTGCTGTAATTCAGCAATTTGTCATTCAGATTCCTAAGCCAACAGTGATATTTTTGAAATTATGGATTTTTTTTTTTCTCTAGGAACATTATCTCTTCATTTTTCCTATTCATATAAACTTTGGACATCTACAGCAAACAATAGCAAGGAGTTTCATGGTTTAACCAGGCAAAAAATCATAGAATAGTTCAGGTAGGAAGGAACATTTAAAGGTCATCCAGTCCAACCCCGCTTCAATGAGCAGGGACATCTTCAACTAGATTAGGTTGCTGGGAGCCTCGGCCAATCTGACCTTGAATATTTCCAGGGATGGGGCATCTACCACCTCTCTGGACAACCTCTTCCAGTGTTTCACCACCCTCATTGTAAAAAATTTCTTCCTTATATCTAGTCTAAATTTACCCTCTTTCAGTTTAAAACCATTGCCCTTTGTCCTATCACAACAGGCCCTACTAAAAAGTTCGTCCCCATCTTTTTTATAAGCCCCTTTTAAGTACTGAAAGGCTGCAATAAGGTCTCCTCAGAGCCTTCCCTTCTCCAGACTGAAGAACCCCAACTCTCTCAGCCTTTCCTCATAGGAGAGGTGCTCCAGCCCTCTGATCATCTTCATGGCCCTCCTCTGGACTTGCTCCAACAAGTCTATGTCCTTCTTGTGCTGAGGACCCCAGAGCTGAAGGCAGTACTGCAGCGGGGGTCTCACCAGAGCAGAGTAGAGGAGGAGAATCCCCTCCCTCGAGCTGCTGCTCGTACTTCTTTTGATGCTGCCCGGGATATGATTGGCTTTCTGGGCTGTGAATGCACATTGTAGGCTCATCTCCAGTTTTTCCTCCACCCGTATCCCCAAATCCTTCTCAGCAGGGCTGCTCTCAATCCCTTCATCTCCCAGCCTGTATTGATACCAGGGGTTGCCCCAACCCAGGTGCAAGACTTTGCACTTGGCCTTGTTGAACCTCATGAGGTTCACACAGGTCCACTTCTCGAGCTTGTCCAGGTCCCTGTGGATGGCATCTCTTCCCTCCAGCACATCAACTTCACCATTCAGCTTCGTTTCATCGCAAACTTGCTGAGGGTGCACTCGATCCCACTATCTATGTCACTGATGGAGATGTTAAACAGTACTGGTCCCAATATGGACCCCTGAGGGACACCACTTGTCACCGATCTCCATCTAGACGTTGAGCCGTTGACCACTACCGTCTGGATAAGCTCATCTAACCAATTCCTCATCCACTGGACAGTCTACCCTTCAAATCCGTATCTCCCCAATTTAGAGAGAAGGATGTTTTGGGGGACCATGTCAAAGACCTTATAGAAACCCAATAAAAGACATCCATAGCTCTTCCCTTGTTATGGCCTCACCTGTGTTTTGTATCTCACTCTTGATAACTTCATTTAATGCTCATGAGTTTTGTATTATGACAGAGTAAATAATTGTTCTTTAAGCATTTTCAGGACATTCATAGTTTTGTACACTTTGGTCAAATTACCTCTCATTTATCTCTTTTGGAAGTTGAACAGTGTGTTTATTTGCTGCTTGTGTGAAAAACGTTTCATAGTTTTCTTCGATCACTCTTACAGCTATTCTGTGTTTTCTACTATAGCCCTTTATTTTTTTTCACATAGAGGATGAGATTATCACCCAGTGTTAAAGTTGTGGGAACAATTTACAGTGGCCTATAGCATTATTTATTATGCTGTTTAATTCTTTCCTAATAAT
>NW_009634639.1:13748-14304 GCF_000690535.1 Cariama cristata | reverse complement strand
CCTGCTGCTGTAATTGAGATTTTTTTTGATAGGATCTGAGGACTGGGCTTCTATTTTCACTGATGTCTGCACTGAAACACCCAGACTCCTTTCCTGAAAGGAATTATCTACTCGGAGCCTATTCTGTGTGTTATGCTGGGATTGCTTTTTTCCCTCTGTATTTTTTTTTTTCATACATCATCACTGAATTTCACCTGTTGGTTTACTGCTCAGGTACTCAGTATTGCAAAATCCTTTTACAGATCTTCATACTTGTCTTTTATTTTCATCATTCTGAATACCTTACTGCCATTAGCAAACTTTATCACCTATCTTTCCTTCCTTCTTTCCAAATCGTTAATAAATAAATTGAACAGCACAAAGCACCGGTGAAATTCCAAATGAACACTTCTGTCCATTGTGGAAACGGAAAGATTTTTCCCTAACATTTAATGCTAATCTTCTAACCATAAATTAATCTATGGAAAGACCTTTTATCCCATGACAATTTCAGATCCTTTGGCAAGGGACCCCCTCAAAAATCCTATTAGACTTCATCACTAGTTTGTCTTTCCCT
>NW_009634639.1:0-13717 GCF_000690535.1 Cariama cristata | reverse complement strand
CTACAGGCTCTACGAACATGGAGAGATTTAAGGTGTGATTTTCATGTGCAAGAGTCTTGTTGATTCCTCAGTGGTATCCAGAATATACTTGTCCAGAAACCAGTGTTAACTGGGAAAGCAGTAATATGTTGTATTAGGCACTGCAGAAACAGAGCAAGAAGATTGCTCCTTTGAGGAGCTCACATTTAAGGAAATCCAGCATGCTTTCTACAGTGAAGTCAGAAATTATAAAACTATTTTCTCTCTAATCTATTATCTTAGATATTCTTAGATATTAAAGTTTATGACTTCCAAACTTAGATTCGCTTTGTTATTGTTGCTGGGTTTATTTTCCGTGCTTTTCCTGTTCAACATGTCTGTGTCTACTTTTATTTTCTGTATAAGCAACTGCAACAAGTCAATGGGTAATAGACTACTTCAAAGCAGAAATTGGCTTAATTTATTTCAAAGAAAATTCTAAAATGTATTTACTCTATTTCATATGCTGCAACAACAAAAATATTTAAATTAATTGTACTTTCCCTCCTTTCTCATTTATCTCCAGGCAACTTAGCTAATAAAACTAAACTAATGTGACTGCAACTACATTCACATGTAGCGCAGCTCAGTGAAAGGGGGTTTGTAGAATGAAATGGTTGATGTTGAGATGACATCTATCTGCAATATGGGCATTTTGGAGGCAGAGGTTCTGACTTTTGAGTAGCGTTAACCTGATAATCTGAGCTAAATGTCCAGTAGTGGTTGGAGCATATTAGATGCACCCCTGAAATTTATATTCTGGTTTAGTTTCCTTGAAAGGGTATTCAGTTCCTGTGCTCCCAGATCACTGTAGTATGAGCCAGAACATAGTATGTAAGGATTTGCTATAGAGATTTCCCCCCCAAAATTGGGGGATTCATTTCAGAATCACACGCTTGGTCTGATCTGAAAGGTTCGTGTAGATACACACAACATTTCCCTCTCTTTTTGACAGATTTTTCTTACAGGTATCACTTTCTGCTACTTATCCAATAAATGCTATCTTTTGGGCTTGTAACTGATTATTTACATGCAGATATGTTGTAATTAAATTTGCTCTTATCTTGTAAGAAACATGGTGCTCTGACTGTGATGTGAGTAGTGACTGCTTAGTCAACTCCAGCTTGTTTTGTTTTATGGTGTCTGTGCAAAGTGATTGACAATACAGGATACGACAGTGGAGCAGACAATGCTGTCCCAGCACTGAAAGTTGGTCTCATAGTTAACAATCTAACTAGTGGCTAGAGAGTCGTCTGTCAACTCCCTCCCCTGTCTCTGACTCTTTGTACGCCCTTGCGTAAATCTGCAGCAGTTCTGCATAACTCCACCACATCTAAGACACTATTGCTGTTGGCGTATGTAGCAAAACTGATGTGTCATGAAACACTTCATATGTACAGAATGACTGGTTATCACAATGCAACAGCTAAGGCTTCTGGAGACTTAGATACCTGAAAACACAGTAGTAATAGCCCAGGGTGGTAGTTAGCAGGTTAAAACCGAAGTCAGCAGTGCTGGCATGTCTGTTTAGGCACTTAACTTCTATTGATTGAATGAGGAATTAGGTGCTTCAGTACCTCAACAGTTTGTCCCTCAATTCCCTTTCTAAGAAATGTAGATAAGAGCACTTTCATACTTCAGAGGAGTGGCCTGGCAGAAAATGTGTTAAGGCAGTGGTGTGCTTGGATGTGACAGTGATGAGGTCAGATGAGTTCCTTGTGCAGGTAGAAGGAAATATCTGAGACTAGAGTGGATCTTGATTAACAACTTGCCTTAGAGGCACAGTCCAAAGTCAATGACAAGACTCTTATTAACTTCAGGGAGCTCGGATCAAGCCCATTGATTTGTGCTTATTTCTGCTCTAGTTGCTGTAGTCCAAATTAATGCTGTGCTGTGATATTTTCAAATACCAACATAAACAAAATCCACTCAAGAAGGAAGTCATAAAAATAGGAAAATCATAATGCTTGAATCATAGTACTGAATTGATAAATGTTAACCATAGGAACATTGTCCTAGAAATCAGTCTGGTAAGAAAAAAGAACAGACTGACAAACATCACAATTAATTTTTGGCTTCAGAAGGTGATCAGGCTGCTTAGCAACAGTAGATGGTCTGTATATTGATGTTTTGATTATTAGTGCTTTCTGTGTAGCTTCTATCATGCAGTCTTCAGTGTAGATATCATATCAATGATATGCTTGATGAATTTGAAAGTGTTAAATAAAAATAAGAATGTTTAATTCTAATAATGCATGTTTTCATCACAAGATTTCAAAAGTAAATCAGAGATACAAAAAAAGACCGTACCTTTAAGCTACAATGGAAACATTACCCTGTTTTATGTTAGAGATATAGCATGGTAACGCAACTGGTCTACGATCGCTGAGGATATTGAAGTTCAGGGGTTTTGAAGAACCTCAAACTTCCAAGTCACAGGCCAAATTGTTATGCTACCAAGGATTTTTCTAGAGATAGATAAAAACCTCTGTCTTTTACCCAATAACGAAGGACATTTCTTGTGTAGATTGTATGTATATGTACACCTTCGCATACAAATAGTTCTTTAGCATCTGGTGTCTGTCAATACTTATGGCATCCTATAATTCATAAACAACGAGTTAAGTTATATCTGACTCTGCCTGCCCAAATGAAAGAAAGAGAAGGAAATGGGGTGTGTGATTTTTGCAGTGCCCAAACTCAGATAGGAACTTGCTCTGAGAAATGCCAGATGTGGATCCTTGCGTTTCAAGCTTGTCTAAGAACAGATCAGTGTTTGCCATTTGCAAAGCAACAGCAGCACCAGTACTTTAAAAAAAAAAAAAAAAAAAAAAAGGAAAAGCTAATGATTCCAGGCTTTAATACCTTCCTGGGCAAATATTCGTCAGAACATTTCATGTTTGTCATTCATGGTGCTTCATTTCCATTCCTTAGCACTATTACTCTGTTGCTTGCTGAAATACTGGAATGATCTCTTTGTATGGCTCAAACCTATATATTCTCTCATGCAGAGACACATGAGAGGAGCATCTCATTATTCTCTCTGATTCATCAGCAATGCAGACCAATTAATAGCACAGTTAATGGGGAGAAGTAGCTACTACAACTGCAAGCCATATATCTTCTGTCACTCCGGAACTAACACTCTTGGATAAAGCTAGAAAGCAACTTTACTATGCGGAGATTATTTTTGATATACTACCAAATCTATAATTTACAGCACCATAGAAACTGGAGATGGAAAGAACGCAGCACGTTATCAAATGTGTTCTCCTGCCTAAGCAAGATTCCTTGTTGCAGACAGCCACGTTATAAAGTTTCAGGCAATGAAACTGTAGTCATCTCTGAAAATTCTGCCAGAGTCTAACAAAGATCACCATTAGAGATCATTCTGTGTGTGTCTCTCTCCCCTCTCTGTGTCTCTTTTTTTCTTAACACCTAACTTTGTGTCTGCCACTCCAATAGATCATTCATGAAGACCCTAGCAACCTACTGTGGCTGTCTGGTAACTAGTAAGTTTGCACTCTGGTGTTACAAATTTCAGGTTTGATTTTTCAGATAAACTAAGCATAGCTTCATTTAGGTCTGTTTTAACTAGTGGTAAAGTCATTCTGTCTATTTGATCATGTGTTTATATACATAGCTGACTGTTTTCCTTACTGAAAGATTGAGTATGTTTAGTTTTGACATTACATTGAAATGTTTTGAAATAGACATATTTAATAAGCTGAAGTTCCTAGCTGCTTGCTTATTTTTCCACCTGACTCCTCACCACCATCTTTTCATCTTTCACTTCTATATAGATTATGCTGCTGACTGATCCAGAAGTTGAGAGCAGCTTATTAATCAGTTCTGATGAAGGGGCCACCTATCAAAAATACCGTCTGAACTTCTACATCCACAGTCTCCTCTTCCACCCCAAGCAGGAAGATTGGATCTTAGCATACAGCCAAGATCAGAAGGTAAGAATTGTTGGCAGCATTTTACTTTGTTTGCTTAGGAAGAACCTAAGGCTTCCCCATCTCTCTACATAACTGCTGCAGGGCATTCAGAACAGTCTTTGGAAATACCAAACTGATATTTCCAGGCAAAAAATATTGAGTAAGCCTCAATGTAAAGGGCAAAGTAAAGGACATGGGCATCTACTGTGTTCTTGTGGCCTAGCCCTCTATGACTGACCTGGCAGCCTGCATTTATTCATCAGTCCTTTTGGCAGTATCATGTGACAGGCAATGGGCAGAGAAGACAGCTAGGATCCTTCACGATAGGAATAACAACCTCTAATTAGGCTTTTTGTCCTCTCATTTAAGAATTCTCTTGCTCCATCCTTGCACCAGCTCCAAGAACAGCATAAAACACTCCTTGTTCCCATCTGGTTGGCATATTTTCAAGTAGTCTTTGATTTTGTAAGAGTAGCGATGAATCAATTTCCTTTGAAGTATAGTTCCTTCGGTACGGGTAATCCATCAGCCAAATAAATATGCTGTGAGATTTGCCTTGATTTTTTGCTGCCCAGCTTGAGACAGCAGAACAGGACTTGGTTGTAAGAGACCTCATTGTTAGAACTTTTTGAAAATCAGGCACATCAATACTCACAAGTCAGTTGTCCTCCAGTGAAGAACTGTGTAGAGCTCAATCTGTTTAATTTACCAAAAAGCAGATTGAAGGGAAACTATATTGTTATGCATAAATATCTCCATGGGGGAAGACAAAACATATGAGTAAACATTTTGATCTAGCAAAAAAACTTCTAACAGGAATTGATGGCTAGCTGTCAATGGCAGATAAACTAAGCTGTGAAGTAACTAGCCATTGAAGCAAACTGCTCTGAGAAATTGCAGTTTTTACATCCTGACATTTTGATGTTTTTGAATAAAAGTGGAAAAAGACCAAAACAGTTTGCTGAGCTCCCAACAGGGGTAAAAGAGCGAAATATCTTGATATCTAGTATAGAAGCCTTTATACAAAGTAATTTAGTGAGAATCTGACTCTGGTCAATAATCAAAGTATTGGCCAAATTGTTCAGGTTACACGTTAATGTAAATATCAGCATAAAAGTTTGAATTCTGTGTTTTCCATCTGTGTATTTGAATTAATTTTCCAAACGTTAAACAACTAATTTTCCTTTAGCCTAAATTAGGCTTGTTGTAACTACTACTGTAAGCCTGAGGAAATAAAAGCATAAGGAAGCTAAGTAAGTAGGTATGGTCACAAAATGATCTTATGGGAATTTTTGGAATAGAAGTTCAATCCTGTACTTTAAACCCAAAACCAGTATCCTTCCAGGACTGTAGCTTTATATCCTTCCCAAATATGAGAAATGCATCTTGCCTGCCTAATTCTTCCTGTAGAGTCAATTGCATGCAATATTTTTCACTTACCCCTCTCACAGCATTTTGTAGAATGTACTGTGGTTATAATCTATTCAGAGGAAGGTGCAGATTAAATTATTTCTGGCTGTTCAGTATGTAATTAGACAAGGTCAAAATGTTTCCTTTCCCTTGTGGCTGTTGATTCTCTGGACTGATATGAAACAACAGAATCTGGTCTTTGCTGTCTTTTAGGACCCATTGGAATGTAAGTTACTGTGTGTTAGTAACAGGAAATTTATTACATGAGGATCAATGAAACTTTCAGTGGTAAATTTGTCAAATAAAAGTAGGATATAGTAGAAAATGAATTTCAGCTGTTGTGGTATTCAGCCTGCTCAGGAAATAATTCTGAATTACAGTCCATACAGCTAATGCTCATCTAATTTATGGTAGATGGCTACCAGCGAGTATACTGTCACTGTTCCATAGGAAACTCCTACTCTTCTTCTATAGAATCCTAAAAAACAATCCAGATATAAGAACAAAGGGCCTTTTTGTGCATTAACCTGAATTTATGGGGTTGGTGTTGGAGTTGTGTGTATGGGATGTTTTGGGTGAGAGGCTGCAGGCTGTACGGTAAGACTCCTCGGTGTTACGGCATTTGTTAGCAAATTGGATAACTGTTGGTAATTCAATACCGTAGTTGCAAGAGAAAAATCATGTAGCACAAGGTCTGTAGATCTATCCCAATTAACTCTAAAACAGAATTTTAAAAGTACTCTATATGGGTATGAGTCTCAGACGTGGTTTCTGCTTTAAAACCTAATGAATACATTTTCTGACTTCAACAAGCTTTGACTGAGAACTGTAGAGGGTAACCAACAGGCAAAGAGTATTAATCAGCTTGGACTAAATTAAATGTAACTCAAATTAAGGGTCAAGTTCAGCCTGTGGCTAAGCGTAAATGACTCCTGTCGGTTTCAGGCTTCTATATCCAAAGGCAGAATTTTCTCAGAGTAATTAAGAGGTCCTGCAGGTATTTAGATAATTGCAATGGGAGCTATGGGGTAGTTTGGAACAAATTACGCTGCCATTTGCTATTTTGCGATCTTCTGCTAAGACCATATTTAAGGAAAGAGAACCCATTACTCCTTGGATTCCACACTAAGAGTCACCTGAGAAAGCAAGGGAAACATATTTGCATGGTAAGGAATTTACATTTTGATATCTCTGACTTGGATGCCACTGACTGAAGAGGCTGTGAAGGTTTTGTTGATGGGGGCTGTAAGGAGTAAACTGGATTTTGACCAGGTAGGATTGTTGCAGTCATTTAATTTTGCTGTTGACAGTCAGAAGGGAGGTGACAATCGACTAGAAAACATGTTTACATCCTTCTAGCAAGCCACATCATTGTTGCCATCCATTAGCATCTTGTCATTGCAGCAGGTGAGACCAGGAGAATCAGGTGGTACATAGAGCAAGAGATGCAGAGGCAGGAATCACATTGGGTCTGCACTGTTTTGGTTCTTGGAAGTTGTCCATCCAGTTCAGGACTGACGAGGGCAAAGGCAACAGTTGGTGCATGCCTCATCTTGCTCAGCTGTAATGAATAGGAAATGGGTCACAAAACATCATCCCTCAATCTCTTCACAGCCCACTGTGTCTATCACTATGATAAGTACTACAGATCTTTTTTTGTTTGGTTGAATAGGGATTTACTCAATGGCAGGGAAATCTGTGTTAACTGGAATCATTTTATGTCCCAGTTTCTTGGGTGTTGTGTGTGGGTGAATGTGGTTAATTACTGGGGTTCAGCTGACAAACAATAACTCATTAAGCCTCAGTGACTCAGTTGCTTTTGTGCACATCTCTACTGTGTCTCTGCCTTGGGCAGCAGACTTGAATTACCACTGCTGACAGACCAGTCCCTTATTCAGACATGACTTTTTCCTGCCAGTCTTGAGAAAAAAGAGCAGCAAACCATCTGCCGCCTGCACTAATTGCTTCGTGATTGCATTCATTGTTCTGGCTGAAAGTACAATTGTTACATGGCTGATTCTTACCACGTAATTGCAGAGCTACTGGATGCTTCTCCATTTTCTGTGTAAGAGGAGTTACAAATCAGGAGGAAGCTTCGCTCATGAGGCAGAAGCTTGTTGGAGGTCTTGTACATGTGAGGTCTCTTGGGTTTAATCAGCTTGCTTGTAGGACGAGGGGCTGTATTTTATGGGAGTAATGCTTATGTATTACTATGTAATCTTTGAAAGTGGTTTGCTGTGTAATCAGAGGGTGGGATGTAAGAGCCTCTACTTCATGTGGAGACATCTTTTGCTATTCAGATGAGTCAGACACACAGAGGAATAGTTAGTAATCAGCCGTGAATAACAGCTATTTGGAGAGACAAAATACAGGTGAAATTGGGAAACACAAGTCAGATGGGCGAAATGCAGGGTAGTAATTGCTCAGCTCAGGAATAAATGTGCAGAGGCACTCAAGCACTGAAAGGCAGCAACAGAGGCTGAAAAAGCGGGTTTAAAATGGAGTTATTGTTGTTGCTTCTCTCTCATTTTAAATGAAAAGCAAGGCACCCCAGACTAAAGGAGCTCTGTCAACATAGCACTTGTAAATGAAGAGATTTACATTTCCTTTTTTTTTTCCTCATTTTTTTCATTTGACCTTTCCCAAATAACTGATTCCATCTGTCTATGTTTATTTTCCACGTGTGTCACACTGGAGATCAATGAGTTAGGGACTGATACTTGGCTGTGCAGCTAAAATGCTGAAGTTTAGCAAATCAGGATTCTGTAGCTTGTGGGACAACATATCTTCTGTCATCAAACCATGTCATCTTCTTCAGCGTCCTCCAGTAAAGGAGGTCCACTCCTCAAGCATTCAAGTGGAAGAGAAAGGTGTTCTTATATCAGGGATGACAGAGGAACCACTTAGAATAGAGATAAGGATGCATATGGCCACAGGATGTCTGTGTGAGAGAACAGGCCAACTCTTAAAAGTACCTTCAGCCCCATCTATCCACACGTTTGGTCTAATGCTTGTGCCTGACAGTAGAGTATCTGCCATGGATGTAGCCAGTATTCACTCTTCAAGATGTGATGGACTATTTTGGACATGCTTCATAATTCTAAAACCTTTCATTTCACCGCATTAGGATCTAACTTTGAGGATGACCCTGCTTGGAAAAGGGTCAAACTAAGGACGTCCAGAGGTTCCTTTCAACCTAAATTATTCTGTTTCTGCTTACACCCTCTCAATTTCAGTGGTAAATTACTGTCTACATAGACCAGAGAAAGCGGAATAAAATCCAGATTTTTTTTATCAGAAATTACATCATAGTTTGTTTTTTTTAAATTGCCATTAACATCAAGAGACATTATTTTGGGGTCATTTTTTTTCCATTCTGCTGATGACACTTAGAGGACGATTCACTTGGGCTAGTGTTAGCTGAGGGAGGCTAATCCCATCTAAAATTAATGGAGAGGAAAAAAACTTCTCTAGAGTGGTAAGCATTAGCCACTTTGAATCATCCTCTGGAAAAGCCTATCTCTTTTGACAGACTACAGACACAACCAGGGAGCTAGTTTGCATAAAGCTACTAATAGCCTATGTGAACAACTCCCCCTTGCCCTACGGCATTACTTCTGCAACAGTCTACACTATTTGTGTTAATATTTGGGACACCACTAATCAACCAAGCCGGTTTTCCAGCAGACTTGATTCTCTTTGATGCATATTGAAGATGAAAAGTAATAAGGAATTTGCACGTTAAAAGTTGTTTATCCCAGCCTTTGCAACATTGCACTTTCTGCATGATCTTGGATATCCTTTCTGGATTACCAGCACTTGTGCCAGGGATGGAAAGGACCTTCCACACAAAGGCCATGTTAATGTTAACCCCTATTTTTTAGACTTTCCATGTGGTTATGTTCCTAAGGAAACAATAAGTCATGCACAGAAACATCCACGTTTGTAGCTAGGGCTGTGCATGCAATTTGTGTGAAGACCTTAAGCACAGACGCCTGTCAGACATCGTGAATATACATCTTGCACACAACTCTGAAAATACGCTTTGTTATCTCTAGGCAAACTGATAAGCATTTGGTGGCAACCAGCATACCAAAAATGAACAAGGGACATCAAAACTACACATCTGACTGTTATTTTATTAGTGGTTTTACTTCTTTCTTCTCATACAGTCAGTTCCACAGCATTGTCTCAGTAAGAATAATGGTATCAGATTATATCCTTTTTTTTTTTATTGGCCATAAACCAGTGTACAAACTATGTTGTAAAATACGCTTCTACACACCTCACTAAGCACAATGTGCTAGAGTAACAATTTAAAATAAAGTATGGACTTAAAAGTGGAAGGAATCTCTAACATTCTTTCATCTTCTAATAAATAATAAAAAAGAAAAACAAAAAATCAACTAGCAGAGCCCAGTGGCAGCCTGGGAGTACAGAGAGGAAGGTACATTTCTGGGCCGGGAGTGTGATCAGTGAAACAGAAAGAAAGACTCTTGAGCAGTAATCACTATGCTCTTTAGCATGGGCTCACTCATCTTTAAGCAAATCAATTATGTCCTTGCTTATCCATCTGTATAAACATCAGCCCTCTGTACCCCTAGAGAACTTGTTATTTTGCTGCTTTGGGATCCTTGGATGCATGCTTATAGCTATGGGTAGATCTGTTGTTTCTATGCAAACTTTTCTGTGCTCTACATAACTCCAGTTTTCCTACTTCCATGGAAAAAATACTTTTTTCCTTTCCATCAGAATTGGACAGTTCACTGGATTAGGAATAAAGATATGTACTCCATATCACTAGGTCTGCCACTGATCTCTGTGGCGTTGAGCAACTCCCTTCACTTTTCTGTAGATGACTCGCCTCTCCCTTCTCTGTCATTTGTTTTGACTGCACTCTTCGATGTATCTCCAGTTTCTTATTATACAAAGTGCTTGTTAACACTAAATTCACTTGGAGCCATAGGTTTTAATATAATGCAAATGATAAACAATAATAATTTGTTTTTAAAATTAAAGCTTTGCATGTGTGCATGAAAATTCTGACACTTTGCCCAAAATTCTGCTGTAATAAGCCTTTTCTGTCCTGTTGTCATTCTAATACAATACACTTTTTAAACAAAAATGCATTTATTTAAAGCAGTTGTCTAAACAGTTATGGACCTACCTAGTAATTTACAACACGACAGAACGCAAGTGCAGGATACCCTATTACCTGTTACAAAGGATAGTATTTTTTAACAGAGAAGAGAATTAACCTTGAAGACAACCTGCTAAGTGGAGTGGTAAATTCATCATCCCTTGGATTTGGGATTGAATGTGTTTCTAAATGGTACAATCTAGTTCAGCCTGAATAATTCTGTCTACTACTTGAGTTAGTGGTAAAGATTCTGTAGCAATACTAATGGTTCCTTCTGGCTTTAAAAAAATGTATGCCAAGCAGATTCCTTTAAATATCTGCTGGCAAAAATGTGTTTCCTGACACTTTTTTAGCATATGAGGTGAATGCACTGGAGACATCATGGTAATACATTTGCTTGCAAACTGCCACAAAACCAGAACACCAACTGATGTGGCTCGTATCTGAGAATGTATGAGGAGTTATTGTGGCATAGGTAGGAATAAACCAGAGGCTCATCTCCAGGATGCTTCGATCTGATGAACATGCACAAAAGAAATTGCGGTGTTACGACCATACTGAATAAGTCTACGTGACAGTAGTGTGTGGTTTATCAGCAAAAGCAGACGCATAGCTGCAGACCTCACTGGTGTTTGAATGAAGCAATTTTATCTGAAAGCTTTATTACTCTGATGTGTTTCCATCAGCATTCAATAAACACCAATCATTGGGTAACCTTATTGATGGCTTCTGCGTGGCACGATTAATGCATTGTTGCAACTTAAAATGTTCAAAGTCTATGCAGTGTCCTATGAACTTTATTGCTTCAAGGATATTTAAGCATCTTAACACTGGAACTTACAATTAGATCGAAGATCAGGGAAGTAAATGAGTGTCAGCCCTGTAGCCCATTTTTGTCTCCTGATTCATGAGTCTTTTGCTCTATTCTAGGAAACAAGTACCATGCACGATTTCAGATTCTTTGTTTATACAAAACATACTGTTCTATTAAATTCAGTGTTGGAAGTGAAAAGCCCAGTCCATGGCTCCTCTAAATGAAGAATAGTGTGATTCAGGGAACAGCAACATACCTCCCAGCCTTTGACTGCTCTGAAGAAGAAATGCCCTGTGCAGTGATTTCTTTAAATTTAATGTACTTTGTTTGATACCCAAGTAGGCTGCAGTGGATGTGTGTTGGGAAGATGTGTGCATCCTAGTTCATGTTCATTCTTTTTCACTGTTTGAGATGTCTGTAGCGCCACTGTGGAAACTTTTTTCCCACTGTGATAATTTTTTATTCAGGAGGTAGATCCAAGGGCGTAAGGGAAAGGTCTGGAAGATCATAAAGGCCTACTGTATATACCTATATAAATATGTTCAATCTGAAGTCCTTACCTGATGCAATAACCCCATGCTTTTCTGCAGACTGCATAGAAATCAAAAGAAACACAAGAGAGACTTAAATTGAAGTAGTACATCACCAAATTGAAGCAATCCATGTGATGTCTATCCTATTGCTCTTTGCTTTCATGAAGATCTTAGATTAGTTCTAAATATGCTCTTTCAGTTGAATAACATGGGAATAATGCCCCTATGAACAATGAGAATAATGACTGAAACTTTGTAGAAGGCTAGAATTTCTTCAAATAGACCTGCGGTGGTAGTAAAGTACAATTTAGCAGTAATAAACTTATTCAGTATAAATGAATGTGATAAGAAGAAGGACTTGCCTGCATTTATTTCAGATTACATTGTTGCATCTTCAGAGTTTTCTTTATCCAGTTTGACTCTGTTATGTTTATAGTTAAAACTAAACTGTGCTTTTGGAATGTTGTGTTCTTTGGTGAAATTGAGATAAATTTAAAAAAATGATACTGAAGATGAGAAAAAAGTGATCTCTAGAAGTCTTTATATGGTTCATCAGTACAAAATCTGTGATTTAGGTGCACTGGTGTTTTGGGGATTTTTGTGTGTGAATAAATTCTGTTTGAAGGGGAGAGGGTAAAACACCACGAACAGGGTTGTTTTAATCATCTCATAGAAATACCAGGAAGTGTAAGAGGCAAGAAATCAGCATATGTGAAGAAGCTATCAGGAGAATTGACCAGTAGGAAACTTCTCAGGGAATTAGAGGTGAATTTAAATCAAACCCAGTGCTTTCAAAGATGTTCTAAGGTAGTTTTCCAGTTGCATATACTTTTTTAGGTCAATACTGTAATGTAGGTTGAAGTGCTTTGGTCAGATCTGTATCCAAGAAGAATGAGTGGACCTTTCACGGAAACTAGACACAAGAGAAAAAGAGCTTGTTCTTTTATGAGTATAAGAATACCAAAGTTTGTAAATCCAATCAACAAATAAGCTTAGACTCCATGCTGTATTCCATTATAACATGTTTAGGGGAAATTTCTTAAGTAAAATAAAAATAATGGGAACTACTAGCTTGCTCAGAGTATTTCCCACATGTGACTTCCAGCATGCAATTTAAATCACCTTTTCTGTAGCTGGATTCTGAATTTCTAAATGCACAATGTTTTTTACATGAGATGAGGTCAGTGCATAAAATTGAATATCCTCATCAGCATAGGAAGCACATGGAACTGCCACATGATTTAAGATCGGTATGTAAAGAAGCATCAGAACCAAATATTTAATCGGGATATCCAATTAGTTTAAAGGCTGAATGATGAAACATCATGGGCATTCTGGGTCAGTCATATCTGCAGCAATTTGTATAGGTGTTAAAATGAAGCTGAAGCTACAGAGACTTCATGTGAAAAAAGGTTTGACTGGGAAAGTGAATCTCTTCAGAACAGAAGGGGTGATGGTAGGTCTTCACTAGCATAATGACCCTGCAAATGGCATTGTATCAAAATTGGTGCGTCATTGAAATTCTTGGTAGTTGGTATGTGTAACTGTATTGGGTTTGCATGGCAAGGTTTTGGTAGCAGGGAGGCTACAGGAGTGGCTTCTGTGAGAACCTACCAGAAGCTTCCCCCATGTCCGATGGAGCCAACACCAGCCCACTCCAAGACGGACCCACCGCTGGCCAAGGCTGAGCCCATCAGCAATGGTGGTAGTGCCTCTGGGATAACAGAGTTAAGAATGGAGGAAAAAAAAAACCACGTGCAACAGCAATTGCAGGCAGAGAAGACAGGTGTGAGAATATGTGAGAGAAAGAACACTGCAGACACCGAGGTCATTGCAGCAGGAGGAGGAGGTGCTGCAGACC
>NW_009634638.1:6680-8740 GCF_000690535.1 Cariama cristata | reverse complement strand
TTTGTAAAAGCATTTTTTGTTGTCTCTTATGACTTTGGCCAGAGTGACTTCCAGCTGGGCTAAATGTAGCAATAGTAATAGTAGTAGTTAGAGTAGTAACATTTTTTTTTCCCCCGGTTAACAGCAGATGAAGTCTCCCAGTCAGGCAAGGGTTCTGAAACGACAAGAATGTCTCCACTTGAACTCCTCATACTGCCAAGGCCCTTCTCTTGGCATGCAGAGCTTCACAGCGAGCTTGTTTTCATTTCTGTCCTCTCCCCCAGCGCTGGCTACGCATGTGGATGTGAAACTATACTGCAGGGAAGAATGTCGTCTGAAACATGAAGGAGTAGTATGGGAGTGGGACTGAAGAAGACCATGCAGGAGTAAGTTCATATGCAACATGGTCTTAGCCATATAGTATTAATGCTGGGGAGACAACTTGGTTTCAGCACTGAGTTACTCAAGCAGACTGATAATCAGAGAAAGTCTCTCTATTATGGTAATCACTTTGCTGCCTGTATTAGTCTGCAAATCTGAACTGCTGCCTGTGTTTACTTACAGCCTGCCTTGCTCTACCCTTATTTTCCCAGAAAAGAAAAGGAAGATTTCAGTGGAAGATTTAAAGAGGAAAGGATCCTGGAATAAGTTCACATGCCTTGTATCTAAGCATGGAATTTTCACATGTAGTTTCCATTTAGAATAAAAATGTTAGCAAAGTTTAATCTGCATTTAAAATATACACTCTGTTCACTTGCGAGTTGCTGAAGAATTGAACAACATAATCTTTCCAAATCAGGAAATAATGAAACATCCCAAATTGAAGAAAATGAAGGAAAAAAGGCTTTAAGATTTTATTTTTCTTCACTCTGAGCAGATAATATTCTTTATGTAGAAAGTGAATTTTAACTACTGGATATAATGCTCCGCAATTATCTGAAACTTTTTGCAGAAACTCACCTTGGGCTGTGATGCTGTAATTAGTCTTTGTGCTCATAAGCATAGCCACTGAAACTCCTTAATAAGGAGAGTAAGAACAGCTTAGCATAAAGCTTTTTCCTTTTTTTTTTTTGCTTTTTTTCAGTTTAATCTTCTACATGTTTTCTTGCACTCTGCCAGTGAAAAGGGAAAACACAAAAGAAGTTTTTAAAAGTCTGTATTTAAGAAAAAAAAACAATCTGTTTTATCTGATCCCCAGGGGGAAAAAAAAAAAAAAAAAAACCAAAATATGCAGTCACACCCAGTTTTAGCAAACATCCATTGTCATTCATTTAAGAATCAAGCAATCATGACCTTTTCTTGTTCCTGTAGGTTTTAATTTCTTGTTCACTACTAACTGACAATGAACAATCACCAAACTTTTTCTTTAATACTATCGGGTCCTGAACTGATGTCTATATAAATTATCACTTTTTTCATACATATATTCTGTGGGCTATCTGCAGAAAACTCAAATTAAAAAAAAATTGTAATTGGGTAGCAATACAGAGAAACATGTTTTACAAGGGAAAGTTTACTTCACTAGGAGGTCTTTCTCCTGTCTGTCATTCCTTTGACACTGCCTCTGATTTTATGCAGGTTACTTGAAATCGGCTCACAAGAGGGTTTAAGCAGCTGTATTTTCAAATGACTGGGGATTATCTGAGACACTGATTGGTGTGTGAAAATATGATAGTTTTAACCATTACAAAACTTAATGGGAAATACTCCTCTTTGATTATAGCTATAGAAATGTGAATAATCTTTCTCAATATGCCTCTGAATTTTAAGCAGCTCTACTTTACACTGGAGCCCAACTGGTGCTTCCTGTAGCATTTTTTTCTCCACCACTCTGTTAGATACAACTTTGTTGAGTTAACCCTTGAATCGCTTTCAAGCAATACTTGAAAAACAGCCCTGTGGCAGAATTTGTTTTTGTAGAGCGCTTTAGAATGCATAACACTGAAAATGATGTCTGCATGAGGGTCTATGCAGAGAGCACTGCACAAGCTTGTGCCTCTCAGCACCAGGAGGAGCTTGGACAGAAGAGAAACCATAATGCAGCAGGCATACAATTGCCTCTACTCTTATAGCAATTCAGG
>NW_009634638.1:0-6649 GCF_000690535.1 Cariama cristata | reverse complement strand
ACAGGTCATTGTCACACAGGTAAGGTTTCCATTGACTTCAGAATGAAGGAATTGTTCCGGCAGCTGTCAGTCTGCAGAAGAAATGTGTCTATGGGCAGTAACCAGGGGCTACTGTGCTGTAACTGGGTGATCATTGCAATAGCATTGGTGGGACAGAGTACCATATGATTCTCATTGAGAATGAAATAAATGCAAATCGAAGTAAAGAATTTGGATAGAAGACTCACACTATCAGTCTGTATCAATGGCCATCGATGTGTTAAAAAAGTAAGTGAAACTGAAATATTAATGATCAGTTGCTTGGCATGAATATGAAGTGACACAGGAAATTATGGACTGGTTACGACTATTAAGCTACAGTAACTTTACTGAAAACAGTAGAACTATTGAACTATTTTAGATTTAGATTATTGTACATTGTAGCCAACAGTGAATCTGTAGATTTCTTTTTTTTCTCTAAGTATTCACAAAAATCCTGAATAAGTTAGGTAGTCTTATGATAAAATAATAAGCTAGGTATTAACAGCAAATTTATAATCAGGAGAAAAGTTCATAATAGAAGTTATGAATATCTTTATAACAGAAATGAAAATACTGCAAATATAAAATTCTAATTTCCCAGTTGAATAATGGGATACTTTTTTTTTTTTTCAGTGAGAGTGGAATTAAGAACAGGTAAAAAAAGGGACCTATTTAAGAAAAAAAAAATTAACCTTTTATAGCATTCAATTGATGAGATGATAGCTTTTCTTCTCACACTCCTATTTACTTTTTTGGACCAACTACTCGCTTCTCGTGTAGAGACCATGAAGATTATAGCATTAAAGAAATCTATTCAGTGCCTTTTTCCTCAGATGAAGTATAGAAGTGATTAGCAACTTTTTAACTTCCTCAGCTCCAGGATGTTCATATGAAACCTAGATGCCTTTGAATCTCTCTGATCATTCTCATTTGCCTGTCCCATGTGATGCATTGTAAATGGGTTTCAACCCCTCGTGAAACCACCCAAATTCCAGACAGGACATATTTTTTACACTAATTTGAGCAGTGTTTTAGTGATGCTGTAACCTATTTTCCCAAGACAACACAGGGCACAAAAGCAGCTTCACACATGCATTTTCCTCAGAACAGGGTCTAACACTAACTAAAAACCCAATTTCATAAGCAAGAATCTTTCTACTGAGTTTTGTTGCTTTACAGTGTAACAAAGGAACAGAGGAACAAAGGTGGCTTCCCAGCAGTGAGATATAACCAGACTTTCGGCATCTTCTAAATCCTTCAGAACTGCTTGCACTGCACAGCTCAAAGGAAGCTAAAAGTGGCAGCAGGTGAGGATGTCCTTGGTAAAGCAATCTTATAGCCATGTTTGCCATGCTGATAATGGAGAAACAGTTGGTCAGAAGTGGCAATGGACACTGTCGAGTAGATTCCTATTTTGCTGGCAAAGGAGCTTTGAGTTTGTCCTACCTAATGTGTGCAATCCCTTCCAGCTGTAGGGGTGGAAAGGAGAAATACAACCATGAGTTCCCCCCTTGTGTGCTGTAGTGGAACCCCAAGACATTTAGTTGCTTACTTCTAAGTTTTCATTCTACATATCCTACCCCTGCCATGTCTGATAATTTCTACACAACTCTGCACTTGTGCTTCCATGCTAGCTCAGAAGAACAAATCAGTCAATATACTTTCCTGAAGGAGACAAATTACATCAGCCTAAAAATATATTTATATGCTGTCTTTTTTCTTTACTAGTCTTTTAAACAGCATTCAAAAGCCTCATTCAGGTATAGGATATGAAAGTTCACAAATCATCACCCACAGAGTTGCTATAAACCTTAGGAATTTCTGAACTGCTGATGGACATTCTTAGTTAGATGACACGCATTTTAGAACAACTACTGACTGACAGAATACTTCAGAACTATAAACAATATATAATCCAAGACAGTGTTTGATCCATGATTTATTAAATTGGAATTGATTGTTACTAGGGCTTTAGGTGTCTCATTTCTGTGCCACAGAATTGCATAAACAATGCATGGGATCAAAAACCGTACTGTTAATAATGAGTTACTATAAAAGAAGTATCTACACATCTTTTTAGAGAATAATATAAAATATTAGCATTTCTTCAAACATATTAAAATAGTGTGATAACGCCAAAGCACCACGTATTTTATAATGAAAGACCTCCAATGAGAGGCCATGATGACAGACTGGGCCTGCGTTGAGATCAGAGACATAAAAAAGATAGTGAAAATCTTTAGAGGCATCTAAGTATCTTAAAGTATCTCATTTTCATTACACCTTATCTTGAAAGTAAATTCAAGAAATGTATCAGTAATACTATGAAAAACAAAAAACCACATTGCTGCTAATCTCATGAAACTAAGTAAAATCCAGTTAAGTTAATAATTATTTAATTAGATCCTTCAAAAAATATAAAATTCAATGTGTCAGGGGAAATGCTCATTCGTGCTTATTTGCATTTTTTCAGCTGTTTTTGCAGCATAAAGCTCAAGTGAATTTTTGAGACATGCATTGTATTTATTATTAAATGCTGAACATACAGCATATCTGTCATAACAACAGGCCAATAACTGTGAAGTTAGACCTTAATATTGTGTTTCTAATGGAAAGATCTTCCTAAGTGTTGGTGAAAGCTCTCAGCAAAATATATACTACAAATGAGCTAGAAGAGATGAGCTGTAGTAGAAATGCTCTTAGTAGCACAGAGCTTAGGTCCCTGTTGAGCATACCATTTTCCACTTATGCTTAGGCTATCCAAATAATACACTGTAAACAGCCTGCTGCTTGGAAACGCTGACTATCCAAAGAAATCTGTAAAGGCAATGTTAGCAGTTAAGAGTTGAGTTTACTTGACCTCTTCGATCCAAGCTACTTGTGCAAAGAAGCCTAACTTTTTATATGTGATCAAGAAAATTTGGGCCTTACAACCTGTATTAGTTCATTGAAGCTGTTTATTATTCTTCAATCTCCTTGAAGTATTTACTTACCCTTTTGAAACACATAAATGGTGACAAATCTGTATTTTATTCAAACTAAACTAAACCTCTTGATATAACTACAAATGTGTTTTAATAACAAAAAATTTACTAATACTTAAAACTGGATTACAATAATTCTTAAATAATATGCTATAATAAACCACATCTTAGAAGAAAGTCCTGTCATGATCTGTTTGGATGTCACAAATTCACAGGACAAGGCACTGTAAATTAAAATTCATTTTATAAGCCCATTAGAAAAGAAACAAACCAAATGCATCAAACAAAAGCACAGACTTGTCTAACACATGAACTCTATAATTAATTAGTTCATTGGTTCATGAATACTCAGAAATTCTCAGAAAACTCAGAATTCTCTATTTCCTCACTTTTATCTCATGCACCTGTGAGCAAAACAGCTGCTGAGCTGACGGCATGAGTGTTCATCCCTCCACTGTCACGGTGCAGGCATCCCCTGTGTCATAATGGGAAGCATGAAAGCCTCAGCAGTCCAACTGCTGCTGGAGTCTCTTCAACAGCTTTTACAGTAAGCTGATGCATTTATACGTCATGCTGTGGAAGTTTGGTCTGTACCGTTTCTGTAAGTTAGTGGATTCTGAAGAAACTCCTAGACAATTACTATGTAAAAATGCAGGAGGTGACGGGTGCAGGAGACAGCAAGCTGCAGGTGACAGCAGGTGCAGAATGGCCTTTATCCCTTCCTGTCCATCCTGTCCTGCCTACTTTGTTGCTCTTGCATTGACCAAATGTTGCTGCTCACAGCATACCTCAGGTCTTAGCGTGAAGCTGTGTGTTAGCCAAAACTTGAGCAGGAGTTGAATGAGCAGTCACACATCCCGGAAAGAAGAGGAAGAGAATTGAAAGGGTAAAAGTGAGAAAACTAGTAGCTTGAGATAAAAACAATTTAGTAGGTAAAACAAAAGTTGCATGTGCAAGTGAAGCAAAATAAGAAATTAATTCACTTCTCTCCATCCACAGGCATGCCTAACAGGGAAGGGAAACTCCATAACTCCGAACATCTATCCTTCCTCCTTCTTCCCTGCAGGTTTTATTGCTGAGCACGACATCATATGGTATGGAATATCCCTTTGGTTAGTTGGAGTCAGCTGTTCCAGCTGTGCTCCCTCCCAAATTCGTGTGCCCTCCCAGCCTACTCGCTGGTGGGGCAGCATGAAAAGCAGAAAAGGCTTTGACACCATGTAAGCACAGCTCAGCAGTAACTAAAGCATCCCTGTGTTATCAACAGTTTTCATCACAAATCCAAAACACAGCACCTTACAGACTGCTATGAAGAAAATTAGCTGTGTCCTAGCCAAACCCAGTGAATCAAAGTGATCTCTCCTGCATAGAAAAAGCCCAAAGAACATTAATGGATTCCCAAGGTACAAGCTTTCACAGAGCTTGCAAGGGTGAAGGCTGTGGATCAGATTTAAAGGCTAGTCTAGATGGAATGGAAAATGATGCTATTTACACTTTAATCTGCCAGCAGTAATATTAAATACCTCTACAACTTAAAATTACTTATATATTACTCAATTTATGGGTTATTCAACTCATGCTTCCATAACAATTTATAGCTTACACATATATATCTACACAGACTCTGAATATACATGGAATCAGTGTACTAAAGATATCGGGTTGACCTCATTCACCTGCTAGGGATCAGAAAAGAAGAAAAGGAAATTGGCAGTTGGATTTGATGATTTTGAGGTCTCTTCCAACCTTAACCATTCTATGATTCTATGAAAGAGAAGGGTGGAAGTAATAAGTAATACTACCCAGCACCTTAACTAACATTTGACTGTTTAAGACTGCATTTTCCTACTTTTTTTCTTTTCCTTCTGAGTGAGAATTTATCACTTAAATTATGCAACTGATTAAAATTGGTAAGTGAATACAAGTAAATCATTGTGTGTCTAACACTGTCTTCAGTATCATCTATGAACAGGATATACAATAAATCAAAGAAAAATTAATTTATATGAAACTGCTGCAATTGCATCTATGCAGTCTTTGCTGGATATGTGGGATTAAAATGAACCTGAAAGTTTTCACGGCATTAAGGAGGAATACATGGAGTAAAGAGTATAAAGTCTCTCCTTTTAGATCGGAATGTGTCTGTAGTCTTCATAAATCTGTTGTGACCCTACTTCAATAACTGTAAATTCTTGACACAATGAACACTAAATTATTAGTCCAAAACAATATACAAATACAACTGACAGGAAAAGAACCCCCCCATTGCCATATGAATCCTTCACCCTGCCCACCCCACTCTTATTTTGGCTTCATGCTATTATTTCTATTCTTGTCACCCTCCTAACATTGGTAGTGCATTATTCCATGAAAAAAAACTTTTAAAATACTTTTCAAAGATGGAGGCATTGCATTGTAACTCAGTTTAGGAAGATCTGGACCTGATTTAACTGATGCCATTCAATGGTATACTCTTGTCAGAATATCCATTTCATGTGGAAATATTATAGAGTATCAAGCAGAAAATAAAGCAAGGGTCACTGTGAGAAGAAAACTTGATTTGCTAAAATGTCAGATGGGAGAGACTGACCTAATGCCTATGAAAATCAGTGGGAAACATTTCACTGTGCTTGTATGTTTGGTATCTAATCCAGAGAAAAACATACTGACAATTCATCGATACTGTTGAAAAGAAGTACAAAGCATTCCCAGGGAGCATAAGTCAGGTTGGATGGGGCGTTGAGCAACCTGATCAACTAAAAGATGTCTCTGCCCATCACAGGGGGGTTGGACTAGATGATCTTTAAATGTCCATTCCAACCAAAACCATTCAATGATTCTAAGATACTTTACTGTCTTTCCAGGGCACAGTTAAAAGCATTGACCTGTCTTGTGCTGCAGATAATACAACACTTGGTTTTGCACTTCCAGTCAAGACACATTAGCACACTTCTGCATACTACATCTTTTAAAAGTATTTGTTATTCAAGGAAATAAAGCTAAGAATAATGAACTTTATTCGATATGATAAATGTCAGTTTGATTTGTGACTACAGAATTGTAATATACTTTTCTCTTTCCAGTAGGTGTCATCCAGACAACTTTTCACTTCCGTGTCCCGGAAATTGGATATTACAAACGTGACAAAAGAGCATCTGTATGAAAAATTAATTCTCTTTCACTGTGTGTGTCAGAGTAAAAGCCCAGAGAACATCTGAAGTTATCTGTCAGGGGGCTTGTAATTTAAGTTCAGTGTGGACAAAATGTACAGTACATTGTAAATTCAAAACAAAGAATGCTTGCTTTTGTGGTCACTTCTGTATGCTGCAGTTCTACTTTTAGAAATTTCTGACTTGAACACCAGATGTCTTTTTATATAACTTAGATTCTTGGCCTTTTTATAGTTAAGCTCTGTTTCACAAGAGCTGTCAGTTCTCTTCTGCTAGCTCTACATAAACATTTGTCAAACCTCCCTAACAATAACGCATTCAGGAAATGTTGCAGTGCATTTTTCAGATCTTTTTAAGTTATTGTCCATGTGCTGTTCACAAGTTGCTCACTTCAGAAGTTTTAGGCACTGTTGTGACCTGAAGTAGGCAAAAGAAAGTTAAGTAATATATTAAATATTTCATTATTAAATATTC
>NW_009634637.1:0-546 GCF_000690535.1 Cariama cristata | reverse complement strand
GGAATGAAATGGAGGAGAGAACAGGGGTGCCCCCCCCCAACAGAGGAGCAAAGCGTGCCGCCCTGCCCCTTCTCATGTCCGGCTCCTTCTGGCCTCTGCCTGCGCCAGGGATGTGGGAGCGAAGCCCCCAGGGAGGGAGCAGCTCTGCCCGCCGGTGCCGGGGCTGCTGGAAACCCCCGTAAACCTCCCTGTTGTTCAGGCTCTCTTTCCTGCGAAGCTCGAGCAAGAGCTGACCCAGAAACCCCCCGCTTTGCTGCACGCAGCATCCTTCACGTTTGAATCCTCTGCCACCAGAGGATTGTCCCTTGGTCCTAACCACGCTGGCCGGGGACAAGGACACGGAGGAGCCACCACCTCCCCATCACCCACTGCCCCTCCGCTGTGGGATGGGACCCCCAGGCTTCGCTTTCTGCCCCCCGTTCCCGGCTGCCCCCTCGCCAGCCGGAGCAGGAGACGAGGGACATGTCAAAGCCGCACTCCCCCGTCGTTGTCCCCTGCCGTGTGACAGGCCCTCGCCCCACATGGAAGCCCCCAGCCCCGCACGGC
>NW_009634636.1:0-226 GCF_000690535.1 Cariama cristata | reverse complement strand
CAGGCTCGGTGCTGGGTGTTTGCACCAGTGCGGGTTGCCCCATAGGACGGGTCCCTCGTCCCTAGCCCCGGTGTCAAAGCTCAGAGGCCGGTTGAGCCCAGCGATTCCCACAGCTCACGCCTGTCAGGAGTCACGCTGGCTGCAGCGAGAGCAATGCGAAATGACAACCCTTCGATGGGACGGTGGGGACGGCGGGGTGGGGGGACGCAGGGCCCGTGCAGGGGCT
>NW_009634635.1:0-531 GCF_000690535.1 Cariama cristata | reverse complement strand
TCCGTATGGACGACCTCTGCGCCAGTACCTCGGGAAGTGCCGGACTGGATGTCACCACAGTAATGGAGACTGTGCTGTTAGATCAGAAGGTTGCTAAAATTCCATTGAATGTCACAGGCCCGCTAGGTGGCAACCTAAGCGCTCTTGAGGTGGGACGATCCAGCACCACCCTACAAGGTCTGTTTATATTGCCTGGTGTTATTAATGCTGATTATAATGGACAAATACACGCACTGGCTTGGACACCCTCACCACCAGTGACCATACCAACGGGAAGCCGGATAGCCCAGCTGGTCCCATTCAAAGCCTGTGTTCCTAGGGCGTCCAACGCGACGCGGGGAACCTCTGCATTCGGATCAACTGGAACACCGTAACTCTACTGGACTTTACAGATTACTAGTGAACACCCGACCATCAAGGTTACCCTGGTACAAATGCAAGCTAAACCGTCCCAAGTCACACTTTCTGCCCTTGGGGATACTGGAGCTGATGTTACTGTTACATCACATAGTTTTTGGCCTTCCAGTTGGC
>NW_009634634.1:534-765 GCF_000690535.1 Cariama cristata | reverse complement strand
GCCGGGCGGGGAGAGGGGAACTGGGAGAAGTCAGGGGTTGGCAGTGGGAGCACTGGGAGCACTGGGATCATACTGGGAGCGGTGGGTGGTATTGGGGGCAGTCAGGGATTCGTACTGGGAGCACTGGGAGGAGACAGGCAGCTGCACTGGGAACACTGGGATGGCACTGGGAGCACTGGGGGGAGCCAGAGGTTGGCACTGGGAGCACTGGGGGGGGACTGGGGGGGGTGG
>NW_009634634.1:0-333 GCF_000690535.1 Cariama cristata | reverse complement strand
AGCTGGGATTATACTGGGAGCACTGGGGGGAGACAAGGAGCTGTACTGAGAGGAGCAAGGGATTGGCACTGGGAGCACGGGTGTCATACTGGGAGCACTGGGAGAGGCAAGGGATTGGCACTGGGAGCACAGGTGTCATACTGGGAGCACTGGGGGGAGCCAAGGAGCTATACTGGGAATGCTAGAATTGTACTGGGAGCACTGGGGCAATACTGGGAGCTCTACTGGGAGCACTGGTGGGAGCCAAGGAGCTGTACTGGGAACACTGGAGTTGTACTGGGAGCACTGGGGGGAACCAGAGAGCCGTACTGCGGCCACACTGGGAACACTGGG
>NW_009634633.1:0-229 GCF_000690535.1 Cariama cristata | reverse complement strand
TCCTGGGGTCTTCATCCATCCGTCCTTCCACGGACGGAGATCTGCAGCCTGGCATTGTTGGGTGCAGAGACTGGGGTGATGCTGGGGAGCGTGGTTGGGGCACACGTGGGCATTTGCGGCACCCAGACTCCTACTCCAGGGGTTATTTCTCATGCACCCCCAGCGCACAGGGTAATGGGGGGATGTGGGAGCACGGGCAAAACTTTCGTCGCGTACCAGGCGTAGCAAA
>NW_009634632.1:0-2818 GCF_000690535.1 Cariama cristata | reverse complement strand
GTGCAGGGGGTGAGACGGGGAGGTCAGGCCCAGCGGGCGTGCGCGTAAACGATGTAAAATCGTTTAACGATGTAAAATCATTACGATTTGCGTTTGGTTTTCTACCATTAAAGTCTTGCTAGTGCCAGGAACTAGAGTCCTCCTAAAAGTTCAGTGCTGCAATTGCCCTGTCTTCTTAGACCTGGAATGAATAGAAGCCTAGTCTGATGTGTTACAAGAAAGTGACCGTATTTAAAAGTAGCTGATCTTTTGGCGATCATGAGTGGGAATCGGTCTTTTTCAGTACCTGAATTCTACAAGCAGGTGGAGGAAACAGGAAAACCTGGGATAGTATTGCCTCTACAAAAAGTAAATTTAAGCATAGTCAGGCTCTGTCTTTGTGCTTGGATCTTGCGCTGCCATTTTGCAATTTAAAATAACGATTAATACTATTTTTATGTTTCACAAAGTTCAGTAAGAGTGTAATAGTGATGATTTGGCTTCAGTTTTTCAAAACAGCTCAAAGGTACAGGAGAAACTGTCTTATTTTAAGGGAGAGATTTCGTTGTTGGTTTTTGGTTTTGGTTTGTTTGGGGTTTTTTAATCAGTTTGAAAGTATCTTCTAAGCATATTCAGAAGTACCAGTAGCTGCTTGTAAATATGTTTTAAAATACAGAGGACAATCACAAGTAGGTATATATTTTTACAACAGCTAACTTGTGATTTCAATAGGGAACATTTATTTCCTGTAGATGCAAGTACTGAAACATAATTAATAGAAAATAGTGAAAATAAATAAAAGTATGAGAATGTGGTTGCCATCATCAAGTAAACTTGAAGGTTAAACAAAGATATGTAACTAGTCTGATTTGAGTTAGCATAAGCAAGATACCCTTTGAGATTAGAATTTGCCAGGTGACAATGTCAGCTGTATAAATGACAATGAAATAAGATCCCTGTCCGTAGCTGCAATAAGAAATTAATTTCTGGGCTTACAAAGAAGTTGAAGAGTGGCTGTGTTTTTTGCAGATCCACCACCTGTACAGCTGATTGTCCAGTTCTTGGAACAAGCTTCAAAACCATCAGTGAATGAACAGAACCAAGTCCAGCCACCACCTGATAACAAAAGAAACCGCATTTTAAAACTTCTTGCTCTTAAAGTTGCTGCTCATCTGAAGTGGGATTTGGATGTATTGGAGAAAAGGTATAATCTGTACATCTTCATGCTGAGATTACTGAACTGAAGTGGCTGAGGAACTTTATTTTAACAAATGGAAATCTGTTTTACTCCCTTTTCTGACTATCTTCCTTACATTAAGAAGAGTCTTGAGTGTGACAACTGAAATCAAGTTTGATTTCATCTGTGAGTTAGAAAAGGGTTTTGATAAAGGCAGTCTGTGAGCAAATCAATACTGTTTCTAATTTAGAGAGGAAGAATAGTGGGTCTTAGACATTAAGGTGTGCACACCTGAACTGCATAAAGATGAATTTTAGGTTATGTTTTCTTCAGTGACAAAACTAGCTGAAGTTTCCCCATTCTGACATGCTTGAAGTTGGAGGTCTTGCTGCAGTTTTGCGGATGTGAAGAACTCCATGTATCTGTGAAACAGATCACTGAACTGACTGTAGTTGAAACGGACAAACTCCACCTTTCTGTGTTTCCTTTGACTTTTTTTACCCTAATAATTTCAACTGCTGAATGATCTGATGAGGTAAAACAGTTGTGAACTTCTTTACTCTGGCAGTGCGAAGCACACTAGGGAGCTGCACTTCAGCAGTGTAAAAATCTTGATGGGGCAATACCTAACCCTACTGTAACTTGCATAGAATCATTTAGGTTGGAAAAACCCCTTAAGATCATCAAGTCCAACTGTGGACCTAGCACTGCCAAGTCCACCAGTAAACCATGTTCCTAAGTGCCACATCTACAGTCTTCTAAATGCCTCCGGGGTATACTTCAACCACTTCCCTGAGCAGCCTGTTCCAGTGCTTGACAACCCTTTCAGTGAAGAAGTTTTTCCTAACATCCAATCTGAACCTTCGCTGGCACAACTTGAGGCCTTTTCCTCTTGTCCTGTCACTTCTTACTTGGGAGAAGAGACCGACTGCCACCTCGCTACAACCTCCTTTCAGGTCATTGTAGAGGGCGATCAGGTCTCCCCTCAGCCTCCTCTTCTCCAGGCTAAACACCCCCAGCTCCCTCAGCTGCTCCCCATCAGACTTGTGCTCCAGGCCCTTCACCAGCTTCATTGCCGTTCTCTGGACGCACTCCAGCACCTCAAGGGCTTTCTTGTTGAGGGGCCCAAAACTGAACACAGCACTCGAGGTGCGGCCTCACCAGTGCTGAGTTCAGGGGGACGATCGCTGCCCTGGTCCTGCAGGCCACACTATTTCTGATACAGGCAAGGATGCTGTTGGCCTTCTTGGCCACCTGTGCACACCACTGGCTTATATTCAGCGGTTTGTTGACCAACACCCCCAGGTCTTTCTCTGCAGGGCAGCTTTCCAGTCACTCTTCCCCAAGCCTGCTCTCCCCAAAGCCTGTAGCATTGTGTGGGGTTGTTGTGACCCAAGTGCAGGACCCGGCACTTGGCCTTGTTGAATTTCATACAGTTGGTCTCAGCCCATCAATCCTTCCTATCTTCAAGCAGATCACTCCCACCCAACTTGGTGTCATCTGCAAACTTACTGAGGGTACACTTGATCTCCTCATCCAGATTATTGATAAAGATACTAAACAAAACATTTGGCTTGCAGACACCTTGGAAGAAGAAAGTTCTTCATTAGATAAAAATTACGTGACTCTGAGTGTGTTAAAGTTGCTTTTAAAAAAAAAAAA
>NW_009634631.1:0-418 GCF_000690535.1 Cariama cristata | reverse complement strand
TGAAGGGCCCCACTAGCCAAGAAAGGGCCTCACTAGTCAACAAAGCATGCTCCTAGCCACTGCAGAGCTCCACTAGCCCAGCTAGCACCCTACTAGCCAACAAAACGCTCCACTAGCCAACAAAGGGCCCCACCAGTCAATGAAGCATGCCACTAGCCAATGTAGAGCCCTACTAGCCAATGTAGCGCTCCACTAGCCAACAACGGGCCCCACCAGTCAATGAAGCACGCTACTAGCCAATGTTTTTTCCCTACTAGCCAATGTAGCACTCCACTAGCCAGCAAGGCATCCTGCTTGCCAACATGGCACCCCACTAGCCAACACTGGCTCATGGGGCACTAAGTAGTTCACCACTAGCCAATGTAGCACTCACCAGCCAACAAAGCACCCCACTAGCCGACAGAGAGCCCCACTAGCC
>NW_009634630.1:1070-1280 GCF_000690535.1 Cariama cristata | reverse complement strand
CGCACATCGTCGCGCACCCCCACTTTCAGTTGCAAAAGGCCGAAACCTCGGGGAGAGCAACAGGGCATGGCCCTAAAAGCAAGGAGAGAGGGGAAAAGGGGTACCCTGAAAAAAATAAATGCCATGAGGGGGGGACAACGATCTGTTTGCACACAGCGATTGCCACGCACGGCGCTGGTGTGGTCCTGGGCCGTGTCTGCAGGCCAGTGT
>NW_009634630.1:721-923 GCF_000690535.1 Cariama cristata | reverse complement strand
AAATACTGCAGAGAGGCCTTTCGGGGTCCAGGAGCACCGGACAGGTGGGGGGACAGGCAGGGGAGGGGAAGGACAGACGGAGGTGGCCGTGAGGGATGACATCGGTCTGCAAAGTTTGGGGTGAACCACTGAGGCCTGTGCCTGTGTGCGTGCTAATAAATTATTCAGGTATGCTCATTTTTAATCGTCTGTACACATGGTA
>NW_009634630.1:306-570 GCF_000690535.1 Cariama cristata | reverse complement strand
AGAGATTTCTGCCTTCTGACTACAAGATCGCAATAAAAATTCTCCTTCTGCCACATCTTTGGGCCACCAAAGTAAGGACCCATCCGCCCAGAGAAGTCACGATAGGGTCTGACAGATAGGGACAGAAATCCCGATAGAAAATGGGGGGTCGAAGTGGTGATTGCAAAGGGGAAAAGCCCCGTTTCGCTGCGGGACAGAGTGTGTCCCCCCCCCAACCCCGGCTCCTTCCAGCTCCCTGATCTGCAGGGGCTTTGCCCCGGGCTG
>NW_009634630.1:0-271 GCF_000690535.1 Cariama cristata | reverse complement strand
CCAGGGAAATAAATAAATCACATCACGATGCTGCATCTTCGCTCCTCGGCCCTTCTCGTCCGCTAAAAATCCCGGTATCTCACCGAAACCGATGATTTTCTTTTTCTGGAGAAGAAAATAAACTAAAAAAAAAAAAAAATCAACCCAAAACATCCCTGTGTTTTTAGCCTTCACCTTTCCGATTTCAAAGCTTCTTTCTTCCCTTTCCGTGGTTTAACGACTGCACTCCGTCTTTGATGCCTTTTTTACTCCCCTCCGCTCCTGCCCCCTC
>NW_009634629.1:0-39866 GCF_000690535.1 Cariama cristata | reverse complement strand
ATGATTCTATGATTCTATATCCACTGTGGAAGTGCAGCCAGTCTGTCCAGCACCTATTGTTCATTACTGTGAATGCGAGAGTGACTGGTAATCTCCACTTCTTCTTATGGAATCCACGTCTGCACATGGATTTAGTGTTAATTGGCATGACTGGCAATTGAATCAAACCACTTTTTTTCTGCTGCTGTAGCATATGATGTCAATTCCATACAAAGTGCTCAGGAATTGCAGATCATCAGCAATCATATTTAGACACTGTTTATTTAGGTGTAAGTGAGCGCTGGGTTAAATTCAAACTAGAGAGAAAATCTGATTAGTATCCTGCTGGCATTCATTTGGTAACAGTAATCTCTCAGTAATCTAACACTGGCACAACATCAGATTTATTTTTGTCTGAGGACTGACACCTTTGGAAGCCATTTTAGCGTGCAATCTGATTTCCAATCAATATTTGTTAAGACAGAGAATATTTGCTATCCCTGACGCGTGCTGTTTTGTTGCTAAGCTTCGCAGCAAGATGCAAAAGACTAATTGTAACTGTAAGGTGCTTTCTGCAGTGCTGTGTTAAGATAATACTTTTGAAGTCAATACACCTAGGTGGATATAACGGCTTTTAGTTCATTCGCTAAAGGAACTCAAACTGTTTATTTTATATCATATTTGCTTATCACTGGCTGTTCTTTTGCCAAATTTACCCATGATGAATGGCTACTGAAGAAATAATCAGGTTTTTAGGATTAAGTCTTATATATAAAATTTTTGCATGTTTTTAGCAACTTCTCTGGCTGCTCCTTTCTTTGTTTTCCTCATGCTTTTTTTTTTTTTTTAAATACAGGAGTAAACATTCTCCATTCACAGCTGATCTTAGTTTACATTAATTGCCATATAAATGAATATCATATTTTAGAGGTCTCAGGCATTGTCAGATCCACCTCTTGCTTTATTTAATGTGCCTTTTAATCTAGCAGTAGGACTACATTATATTAAAGCCCTTCCCTGTTTGACAGTTATGAGGACATATACCTTCCTTTTAATTTCAAAGTCTTTAAAAGTAGTCAGATAACACATAAACTGCATCTAAAGAGCTTCATCCAGCTTTTGCCTTACCTTGTTTAATATGATTACAGTTTTCCGCAGACTGGTGAAAATATCAGAAATATTTAAACACAAACTAGCATAATCAGCAGAGGTAGAAATAAGCATTATTTTAACATTTTCACATGCATTCACCTCCCAAATTCCTTTTTCAATACTTCGAACATTCAGGCTGACATTACCAAAGCCTGAGGCTGCCTGAAGGTGAATTCCTCTAAAAACAAACAAAAGCAACTAAGCAATTTCTAAGGATCAAATAAGCGAAAACAGGAGATTTCACCCATTGCTAAATGCTATGCAATTTAATTTGAATGTGGCAGAAAATCAAGTATAAAGAAATGATGCCTGAAAAAAAACAAAGGCTCGGTTTTTGTTGAGTAACAAACTTCTGAAAGTCACGGGTATATTTTTTTATGGAAGTCCTATCTCTAACTTCACAGAATGCTTAGAGGGCTGTAGCCAAACCATACACGGCTATTTTAACTATTCTGTAAAAATCTCAAAGCAAATGCATTTATAAGATGTGTTTCATTTATTTCACTGTTCAATTTTACTCTTTGGCAAAGTTAATGACATTTCCAGTTGTTTATCACTAATCTATCATGAGAAATGCTTTGCTAGATCAATGGGGTAAATCAAACACTAATCTGTTTTGCTATTCTTTTTTCATTACCTGGATCCAGCATGCTAAATTCTGCTCCCAGCTGCCCTACCATAATCTCAAAGCACATTCCAAAGAGTCAAACTCTATTAATAGAGATCTGTACTGTCATTTGAAAAAATAAAAGGAAAAACTTGCCCACCACTGAAGAAGTGCAAAAGAAGGATGTTTATCTCCTTGTAAGAAAATTTCTCCAAGGGTGAGACAAAGTATAAGATTCCATTTCAAATTATGATAATATTAAGAGACTGCACAAAAAACCCTCTTGCTCCAGGAAAGCTTCAGTGAAATACTATCGTGTCAGAAAAAACAGTCAGCATTCACAGGCAAACATTAAGTGAGCAGTTTCCTCCTTGTCCCTGACAATCTGTTGTCATCCAAGATTTATGGAAATAAATGCCTTTAGCTACTTTTCCCATTATTAAATGATCTAAAGACAGTTGGGATTTAGGTGTATGTAAGTCCTATGGCCTACATAAAGATCAATAGCAGATATTCAGACTGATTTGTTACAAATTGCAGCTATTCACCTTGAGCTTTCAGTACTGATATATAATGACTCTTAAGTAGCAATGCTGGCATGGTCTATGGTTATAAAACTTTCAAGTTACAATTCTGCTTCTAAGACCATTTTTGCTAGCAAGAGCTGGAAAGAACACAGATACTCTTCTGAAAGAATGCAAGATAGAAGGTGGCTCTCACTTAATTACATTCAATGTGACCATGTGAAACAGCAGTTACCTGGAAGTCATGCACAGAGTATAAATAATGTCATCACTTGTATGCATTTAAAAAAATAAGAAAAAAGAAAAGTCGGCTTCTGTTAGAACCAGTGTTGGGCCAGGCCTGTTCAAATCAACTATACCAACATGAAGGGCCAGAGCCATGGAGGGGTAAGAGAGCACACAAATGCACAAGTACAGACTGAGCCCTGCCAGCTGCTGTCAGGCACAGGCAGGGGCTGCAGGGGCCCTGAGAGGCAGCAGTTCAGAAGCCAGGAGCAATGTCACCATCGCTCAGGGCTAAGGCTGGCCAGTTATGTCCTCCTTCAGCCAAAAGATACACGGATTAAACCAGCACAGCTGTGAGATACTCCCAAAAATAAGTAGCAAGCCCATCTGAAGAAAATCAGAGCATAACTCAGGATCCTAAGGCCTAAACCAAGTGTGCAAGTGGTACAAATTCTCTCTTTTCAGAAAAACCTAACTCAAAACAAACATAGGGATGATTTTATGTGTTCTTACATACATTAACTTAAATCAAATGACTTTTTATTTCTTCTACACATGACAGCTGCAGAATATAACTTTATTTTATAGTTCAGTTCCATCAGTCAGTCTATGCCCGGTCTCCATTAAGGAACTGTAAATCAGGACAAATACCAGAGCTAAGTGAGATTTAGCATTTATCCCAGAGCTGTCAGTAGTTTGTATCACGAGGGCTTAATGTGTCTCCTCAATTGCTCTTGTGTTCCCTTACGGTGTGTGGGAAAAAATTATTTATTCCAAAATCTTAATTACACAATTTGCAACTTGGTTTGATATAAGGCAAGTTAACACAAAAATAATAATAGGAAGTGCACAAGAATTTTTTTAATATCTTTTCATAATTACATAACATAGTTGTACCAAAGTTTATCTTAACTTTTGGTGGAGATAGAGGACAGACACAGAAAATTGAAGAATATGCTTCAAGCAACTGGGCATTTACAATGTTATATGTGATTATCCCATGCAAATGTGGGCACATGCAGTTCATATGAAGAAGATTCAAATGCTCAGAAGCAAAGCTATTACGAGTAATTATATATTCAATGTAGTAGTGGAAAATGTCTAATACAGAGTCTTTCAATGAGATTTGATCTGCTGCATTCCTACAAAGTTTTATTCACTAAAGTAATGCCAAAAAGTTGGTTATTTTAAGCTGTGAGTGTGAATGTTGTCCTGTTCAAAAGGAGAAGCATACTTTCCTATCCTTTGCCCATCCTTTGTGAGAAATCACTAACTGCTTTACATCAGCTGAAATTAGCTGCAACTTGGGAGCCATAAAGAGCTATCAATTGCTTTTTCTCTGTTGTATTAAATGAGATGTGGTTCTTCATATTAGCTGAGGAGTAAGTTTTTATCAACGCACCTGTTTCAAGATGGTTCATATTTATACATTATGAACAATAATCTGGCTATGATGGTTTGGATGCAAAAACCTTCCCAATGTCAAACAAGTTGATACCATAGTGCACTTTTGATATCTGCTCATCATTTATAAAAGTTTTGTCTGAAATCTGAAGTTCAGCATGGCTTCACACTAATCTTGGACAGTTAGATCGTAGATGAAGGCTCTTCAAACTCAGTGTGCACTTACCTGTACTCCAGGCATAATGATTACACCATGTCCCAAAACAGCCTCCAAATATTTCATACAGTTTTCCACAGGCATTCAAAGCAGAGGCCCATTCTGCATCTCCCTTGGCAAGTCCAAGAGTCCATTTGGGGAGCATTTGCACTAGAAGCACCACACAGGTGTCATGTTCTGTGAAGTTAACTTTTTAAAAGCAATACATTTGACGATGGACCTATATGCATCATTTAAAAAATGAAGGCCTCATTTAAATGAAAAAGTACTTTTAAAATTTTGTTAATGGAAAAATGTTGAAAATCTACAAAAAAGTGCTTTTGCTGTAGATATGTATAATACAGTGGACTTTTAATTTTTAATCTGGAAAAATTCGACCTCAGAAATGAAGCTTCAACAAGCTGAGCAGATCTTTTGTGACCTTTAGAAACAAATTGGCAAGTTGTTTAAAAGCGTTAATTATCCTTGGTCACACCATAAATAGAAAGGAACAGATGAAGACATTGTCCCTTTAGGCACTGACTGGAAAGCAAAGTGCAGGGCTGATGTTATTTTCCACAGAAAGGAAACTACACAGTGATAGTACCAAAAATATACTTCAAACTTTCTCCTTGGTTTAAAAGACTCTAGACTTCTTTGTAGCACGGCAAAAATAGAACAAATATATTGATTCTACTGCCTAATCCCCTCTGGTGCTAAACTTCTGATTCCTGTACAAAGCGGGTCCAGGCAAGTTCTGGGCACCTTCTGCAGGCTGAACACATTCTTATCAAGTTCTATGGAGCAGAAAATGCAAATCCATTCTGCTGGCTGGGATATTTTAAGCAGTGGATGAGGAGAGGGAAGAGAATAAAAATAGCCTTATTATCATAGGCCTTGAAAGGCTAAAGTGACATACAGCAGGATTAAAAATGTTCTGTAGATAAAATAAGAAAATAAAATCTTTTACTCTTCTACACCTGTATTTCAGGTGGTTTCTTTTGTTTTCGCTGCATATTTTAAGGTCAGTCTGGCAAGCAATGCATTTCACAGGAAAGCTAACTCTTTTACAATGGAAGAATCCAAATTCACATCAGTCTGGGGGCTTCTCCAGGAATCCCATGGAAAAGGCAGACTTTTTCATGTGCCACATGGACAACATGTCTGCAGTAGACTCCATGTTCTTCCTTCCTCCTCCTTTCTCCCACCCTCCTCTCCCCTTCATCAAGTTTAAAGGTAGTGATGACTATCTTCAGTCACAGACTAATTAATAACATTTCAGATCTGCTCTTTCCCCATATTAATGCAGATTGTATTTACAGTTCTAATCTGACCTGAATGATTGAGAGCTATACTTTGCAATTAATTTGTCAGCTCTAGTACAGTATTTTAGATACTTATCACCAAGAGAGAGTCTTCCTTCTAAATGTATAAACTTAAATATTAAACTTAGGTATACATGCTCCCTAAAAATGCAAATTAATAATTTTTATTTGAAAATATCAGCATCTGTTGAGACTGAAAAATTAAGGTTTAGTTTGGAACTGGTCCAGGCAAAATAAATCTTTACAACTGAAAGACAATATGACAGCAGAAGTAAATCTAATAATTAGGAACCAACTAATTCATTTTCTGGAAATTACAGAATTTTAGATCTCATACAAGTTCTTATTGGTCTGGACTTCTCAATGCAATATCTAGATTTGGAATTAAACATTATGTGGAAAAGAGAGGAAAGGGAAAAATACATAATCTTTGAGATACGTTGTTCAAAAAGGCAAAGTCATTATTGTATCATCTAAAAGATGGAATTAAAAGACATTCTGGAAAAAAAAAAAAAAAGACCTAGCAGAGCTATAGAATTATGTTTGAAATTTGCATTTTATTTTACTACTTTATCTTTGGTTATGTGCAAACTTCCAGAGGCTAGTGAGTCATTATGGTGTACGTTAATTAAAAACCTCTCCATTGACTGAGTGCATGAAACTCTATGTAACACAATATCTGTGTTGGTAGAGCCAATATAGTTTGACCTACCATCTCTGTATAGGGTAGATGGAATACAACCAAAAAGCACATTAGAACAACACAGCTCAATAAATATTGGATTCCAAGTCCAATCCAGTTCCCTTCTTGCACCAAGTAGTCTAACAAAACTGAAATTGTCTTAAAAACAAATAAAATGATACATTATAAAGGAGAATATTTTACAAATATAAATCCACTCCACTGAGGACTGAACTACTATATTCATGACTATTTGGATGATATTTTTCCTCTAATCACTCTGGCTTTTAATTCCTGCAGGCAGGATTATAATAACAAAGAGCTGATCAATATAATGCATTTATTCAGATCTGCTGGTCATTAAGGAATAAGAGTGTTTTGGAGCTCAGAATAATTTAGATTTTTCACATCTTACATTACGTGGTCATAAAAGCATATCTCCTTATGATGCCTATGAAGTCAACATTTCAGTTTCAAGATATTCTTAACATACAGAAGGAACATCAGGCACATGTTTATTGAAATTGCTGACAAAGCAGTAGGAAAACACCTTTCACATTTCCTGCTTCTATTATGTCGGTGAATTGATGCGACAAAAGCAGTAAACCTATACTTTGTACTTTTCATCTGAAAGTTTGAAAATAAATATGCTAGTATATTTTTAATGGAGCACTTTGCATATTTGTAATTGCTATGTAAATGAACACACTGGTTTATTAACACCTCACAATAACTCCAGGAAAGGGGAACATTGATGGACAACCTGATTTAGACTAAATCCATGGATGATCACATACAGATTATGTTAGGGACGGAATCGGAAAACCTGTTCTGCCTAAGTGTTAGCCAAGAGCCAAGAGCTATGCCTCTGACAGAAGAGAAGTGGGTTTCCTTGCCATTTGCCACACCTATAAGAAAGTCAAGTTAAAACATCTCATGGATGCATCAAAAGTCATTTTTTTGACAGTTATTTGTGAACAAGCCCCATCTAGGTCATAGTTTCTGGAAATATTTAATAAGAGAATAATTTGATTAGATAATGTGCAAAATAGTACCCATCCAAATGAAAATAAGTGACCTACTTTCACTTTTATTTCAGGCCCCAAGGAAGGTATTACAATGTTCTAGCAACAATATGCTATGAGGAACTATCTTTCCCCCCTGCTAATACGGTTCTGCATTTTTTAGTTGATTTGAATGCTTTCAAAGGTCATGGCTTAGATCCCAGAAGCAAACTCTGTTGCTTATACTTTTTAATTCCCGAGGAAACCTACTACCCTCCAAATTACCTCCCTTCTCTCTCACCAGTGACTTATTTGTCCTAACTGTGTGGACTGACTGGCCATTACTGTACTGCTAAGACTCAGACTCCCCGTGTAGTTCAGAACAGAGCAATGCCCAATCATCAGCTCCTTGTACATAAATAAAGAACGTCACTTCTTTCACCTCCTGTCCTACCTTCTCCTATCTACTCGTACCTACCATAGATTATGTCAGTTAAAGTATGTTCATAAAGACTCAGCCATCAGCTGATTAAGATTAATTCAAGACTGGTCGCCTTAGCAGATCCAGACACATTGCTCTTTGAGGGCTTCTTAAGCGAAGCCAGATTCATCCTTGGCATTATTCCACTGGCTTTGCTGAAGTCACAGTGTGGGTTACACTTTAGCTGAATTGAAAAGCATATTACTAACAAGTGTTGAAGAAAACTGTCTGTAATTAATACTGGCTCACATACATGGTACAAAGTTTTGCATTATGAGCAAATTCTGTATCTCCTGTTTGCTTTGGTAAAAACAAACACTTTACAAGAGTCATAGTATTTTCTTCATCAAATAAAGATGGAAACTATCTGTCTTGCCACTTTTGGTTTTGCTTTACAGTTACATAGATGTCACTGTAAAAACAGAGTAAAGTTAGCTAGTGTTAACTAAAACTCTTGAACTTCCAGAGTACTTGTGCTTAGCAGCAGTTTTTCAAGTGGATTTAAATAGTATCTAATCTAGTAAATCCAGCCTCACATCTTCTTGATAATATTTTGGTTTGTGGAATTTTGTGAACAGAATTAATTAAGATAATGCAGCATTAAACCTCTCATTACCAAATTTTGGTGTAGAAAAAGTGTCCAGAGAAATCCTAAGTTCTTAGAAGACTCAGACCAGAAATAACACCCAGATACTCTGAGACCTAGTGCATTTTTCTAGCCAAGACTTTCCTGCTTATAATTTCATACTTCTACAAATTTCTGCCTTTCTGATGATGGTGCACACATTGCAAAGCAGCTGTTTTCCTAGGGCAAATCAGCTCTACCTGAAGACTTTCCTTCTTTTTTAATAATTTTGCTGATATTTTAATAAGGACAGAAAAATCCTTCACTATAAGAAGTCTACATAGTGGAATGAAAAAAGCATATAAGTATTTTTGAAGGATGCATTAAACAAAAGAGATACACAGAGCAGTTTTGCGGAAAGAAAAAGTCCTTGTTTGCTTTTCTATATTCATTTTTCATTCTTTTTTACACCAGAGAGCTTTGATCATGACAAACTAATCCAGTTGGCTCAGCAAAAAGAAATAAGGCATTAATGAATATCAAATCCAGAGGAAATTCTTCTGGCTTTAAAGAGACTATAGTTGTTGGCAGTTCGCTTTTGTATTGGTCATTCCTTTTTGTTAAAATTTACTAATTTGGATACATGTTAAATCAATCAGATCACTGGCTATTATTCAGCAGAAAATTATCAAGGCACTCCCACCCCTGCGGTGGACCGGCTGGCACTAGCCGCTGAGAAGAAAGGTCAAGCTCAAACTGACTTACCTCTTGGGGAAAAAAAGGTAATGGAAAGGTAGATGAAATGCTGGTAAACAAGTTTTCCTTAATACTCCCTATACACTACCACTACTGCTTGGACATTCAAGCCCAGATGCTGCCTTTATTCCCTTCAGCAAGCACTGTTACAGCCACAGGGGAAACTGCATAATATTTTATATGTATCAATAAAAGAATGAAACTCATTAATGAGGTCTAGAGAAATGTGTAGATTTTTTCGTCTAACAACTCACCCCTTCTCTGGACTGACTTGTGCACATTGATTTTTTTCTGTCCAATCAATTCCATTTTAAATTGCTTCTAGCAGTTATTTTGTTGCTATAGGAGCTTCCACAGTTTCTCTGAGCTATACTGATGTGCAGTTCATCTGACTATTTATTCAGCTTCTCCTGTTAAGCCCATGACATTGAAATCACCTCAGTCCAAATGTTTTCATTTTTCCTACTTTCTTTGCCTGGCCCCTTGCACCCAAGCACTATAAAAATCTCCCATGCACAGTGGTCTTACAGCACTCTGGACTTTTCCTGGTTTATTTACCGAGTTTTTCTTTACTTCTGTTTTTCCCTTAGTACATTAGGGGTGTAATTAAAACTGCTACTTCAGCCTCTTCATACTACTGACTTCCTTCAACAACAGTTTCTACTCTGGTAGTTTTGAATTTATTCAGTCAAAAACTGCTTCAAAGATCCTTTTCTGGTTCTCCTGCCTGCATTGGATCTACATTCTCCAAAACCTTTCCTAATCTACCCCTACCTTATTTTCAATTTATATTGTCAAACTATATGCTCCTACCTCTGATTTGCTGATCGTTCATATTCAGTTGTTCAGCAAGCTTCACTGTTCACCTCTGCAGCCTGGTGTTTTCCTTTCTTTTGTTCATCATGAACAGGAAGAATTCATACAAAATTCTGTAATGGAAGATCATCAGACATTAACTTAAAAATCTACAGTGTGTCTTTAAAAAACAGCCAATTGATCTATGTAGTTGCTGCTGTTGCATTCAGATGACTGCCTATTATGTTGATCTTTCGTTCATCATCATCGTCTGCTGCCTTCTGCATTCAAGAAGAAGTTGGGGGCAGCTATAAGTTTACCTCTACAGCATCCAGGATTCATGTCTGAACCTTTTGACGCCACCAGAAAACCAGTAAATCACAAGCATTGGTACTATTGGTTGGATAGTCTGTACCAGCTGGGGACAGTCATATTCTCTTTCTCCCCAAAACAAAGACCTGTTTATTTTCAGAAACAGTTTCCTGATATATATTATCTGGTTTTAATAATCTTTTTTTTCCATTTAACCAAAATCTTCCTTTTTAATTCAATACCCAAAAATTTTGCTCAACATCTTTGCAGAAACAATTCAACCAGTTCCAATAATCCTGTATGTAATTGAAGCCTCAAGTACATAATATAGAGATAATGATGAAACAAAAGATTGTGCTGTAATAAGACCAGTTAAAGTACTTGTCAAGTACAAACAAAAGCATAAAATCCATTGCATGCCACTTAAAGCTTTTGCAGCCTTCATAACACTATGACTGTTTTCTCATTATTTTTCCCATTCATAAGATCTTTAAGCTAAGAAAATCAGTAAACCTCAGACTATTGGGAAAGACTATAATGAAAAAAGCTGTGTGTGCAACTTTTGATACACTATTTAGCGGGACAGAATAACCCTGTTATTACCTCTTAGTACAGAAGAAATTAACATTAGATTGAACAAGATCTGATTTTGAACAGAATCTCAAACCAGTTTCTCCTTCTGCCTTTACAACTAAGTCTAGATACAGTTGATGGTGTTTGAACTGTTATTCAAACCTGCAAATTATGCACATAAATATATATTTCAGTTGCAAAGAGGGAGCCAAATCAGTTAAATGCTTAGTAATAAATGCAGAATTATTGACAACATTAGTATCTGTATACATGTGGCTTCCTGGGGCCTTTTACACTTGCATGCAAAGGAGACACAGTAATAAGCAGCAATATTTACAGACAGAATATGTGCCATATTGAACTGCCAGTATTTCAACCATGACTTATTTCCTGTACAAAGGAAAAGAAAGCACAGTTCTTGCTTCCTCCCTAGAGGTTGTCAGCACACTATTAAGTTCAGAATCTTTTAAAATCAGCAATCAAATGGTTAGTCTAGGACAAAACAAGGAAACATCTGTCAAAATAATAACTGCAATACCCACTCTTTGAAATGAATTAGCAGACTTCTGGAAACCTATTGAATCCATTATTCCTTGCTGTTCTGCATTCTTCTAAAAACTCATAGTAAGTAAGATCAATCAAAATTTAAGGGTTTGCAGTGGATATACTAAGTGGAGATAGGTCACTTGCTTGCACAGAGCTAGTTATGGAGCTCTGGCATGCTACTGAGGTAAAACACTTCATGCAACTGTGAGAGTGGCCAAAAACAACAGATGCACAAGAATCAACAGCTGCAAGTTGCAGCAAGCAAAATTTCTGTTAAATCATTAAAAAGAATTCTTCACAGTGAGGGTGAAACACTGGAACATATTGCTAACTGAGGCTGTGCAATCTCCAGCCTGGAAGATCTTCAAAACTCAACTGGGCAAAGCCTTGAGCAATCTCCTCTAATCTTGAAATAAGCCCTGCTTTCAGAGGTGGGTGAGACTAGAGACTTTCCAAACTGCCTTAAACCCTGAATGATTCTGGTTGCATGTCTGTTATTGAGTAAAGGAACCACCTCCTCTGTTTGGTTTATGATACTCTTTTATATGCTTTAGAATGAAATTTGTCTTTATAATCTTGTGGCCTATTCATTCAGCCAGTGACAGACTATAGACCCATCTTCTTTTTCTGGAGTTCTGTTGCCTCTTAGGTACCTCCCATTTGCACATGTTTGTAAGCAAAGTTTTTAAACTACTGTGACAGTCATCTTGATTTCTACTATTTACACAAGTGAACAGAAGCTGGATTCATTTTACTGGAATAACAGAGATAAGGTTATCACAGGAAAGGTGAATATATATTGACAGTTCTGGGGCTATCCACACACTGAATAAGCACACAAGTATTACAAACCCTGCATTTGCACAAGGACTGTCTCAACTGTCTCCAGTGAAGCCAGCCTCAGGAGTATAATTTAGTCTCTTTGTCTATTTAGTCTATACATTCTTCGCTGATATTATTGACAAGTGTCGGAATTAATGCTCACTGTAATGCAGTGCTTCTTTTCTGATTATAATTCAGTTACCTTCAATATCGTCCTAAGTGAAGGAATTGCATCCTTCACAGTAACAGGATGCTGTATGGGCAGCCAGTTCTGTAGCTGCTGAGATTCTTGGCTAGAAGGCACTAATCTGGGTTGTTCATTTGATTTCAACTTGAAGTCAATCTTGCAGCATTTTCCTTTATACCAGTTCAAAATAAACTGTATGACTCTGAATGTAGCTGCATGAAAACTCCTCACACTTTGTGCTCTCAATTATCATTCTGAAAATCTCCCTATATGCACAGTGCCAAAACAGGATGACACCACTTTCCCCTTGCTTGGCGCAGAGAGGAGGCAGTTATTGCTAATAAATTCTTTCCCTTCTCAAGTTTTTTATGACATTATTTTTTATTTTGTTCTTCCGCAAGACTAAACAGTTGACATTGCAAAGTTCTGGGTGATCACTTACACCTGGGCAGTGGAAGATGGTAGGTAAAGTAGGACCATAGCACAGTAACCATAGGAATCTCTCAATCATATAGATCGGCGAGTGATTTTCAAGAAAATCTTTCTTGCCTTTCATACACAGAATGCCCTGGTACCACAAAATTATTAGAAGGTGGCAATTGCAGATGTTTATGTGGCACTGAAACAAGAATACAAAGAATTCTTCTCATGAATAGGTTACTAGAGGGGCATTAGAGATCAAAGCAGGAAGATGTGGAAGGCTGGTCCGTCAGAAGGGTTTGGGCAAAGGAGAGCAGGAGTGAGAAGAAAGAACGAGAACAGCACTTTCTTGAACTATGGAGATGACATTGTTAGCCCCCAATTACCACTTGAAAATAGTGAACACTACACAGACACACATTCCATTTTTCAACCATTACCTTTGCACTGAAGCAGCAGAAGCTGAAATGCCCCATTCTTGCCCATCTGTACAAAGTGCTGACACATTATTCAGAATTCCATCACAAAGCACAAAACTGCCAAGGTTTACCCTCACAAAGCTCTCCTTAGCCTGGCACCCCTGCACATTGCTGCCTGTGGAAAGCTCCCACAGTGCGGAGGGCACTAGAAATCAGCTCAGTGTGAGACAGGACGTTTAACCATCGCTAGAAATAGTGGTGAGATGCCAAAGCTCATATTGGCCAAAAAAGAAGGCAGCAGTGTGATGAGCAATGATTGCTGCTAGCATCCTGCAAAACTCAACTGGGGGAGTCAGCGGGATTGCTTGTCAGCAGCCTGCAGTGAAAAATGTATGTCATCATCCTAACTAATAAGCGGAGTCACTGTCTGTCTGTTCAATTTAACAATGAAGAGGTTTGTTTTTCACATCCTGTGCTAGCAAGTACTCATTTTTCTTAACGTCTCGCTTTTTTAAAAAAAGGAAAAAAGGTTTCACCCTTGACAACTTATTACAATATACAAAGGATGAAAATGCCTCTCCTTAAACAGTCCCTTCCATTGAATGTCAGTCTAGTCATTTGAAACTCTTGCAGCTTCCATTACCTTAGTGAGCTTAATCATTTTGGCATAGTTCATTTTTCTGTGAATAGGAAATAAGATCTGACAGCCATCAAAACCACCTGGATATCTGCATCACCAATAAAGGACCGAAAAAACCAGCTCTATTCATTGTGGAGGGCTCTGATATTCCAGGGTATCATACAATGCTGCCACAGTACATCCACATAGCCCCTTGTCTGGTTGAATTGTGCAGCCATTCACTGAATTGTCATCCTTCAACTGCCATATTCCACTTTAGAGCCTTGGGAAGAATTTAATCGCTGTCTCTACCCACTGAGGGCTCAACATCAATGAAAACACAAAAGCAAATACTAAAGAATAAAAGGGCAAGTCAGCTAAAGCTGACACAGATACAGGAAAGGGAATGCTAATCCTTCCTTAGGAATTGTCAGTGTATCTCCCTTTCTGCCAGCGGCAATATTTTAGGGCCTTCTTCAGAAAGGTGCTCTAAGTATGGAAATCCTCACGCTATTATCAATTTTGTTGACATTAACTGAATGCCTATTTGAGCAGTTTCTTGCAAGTGCAGAATCAGGTGTTGGACTACAATCACAGGGGCACGAGATCGTCTGGCTCACTGCATGCTGTTGCCAGAATAGACACCTTAAAGGTTCCTGGAAACATCGTAAGACAACTACTATTTTTAACCTAGTTATATCCTCTACTCTATGTAGTTACCAATGCAGGTAATAAGGGTATAAGATAAGGGCCCTGGTATTTCCTTAAAATAAATAGCCTACTTAAATGTAATTATAATTTGGATTTATGAAGCATACAACCAGCTTCTGCACAACCTTGGGATAAAAAGTGATATCAGTTAGTTTGATTAGTGCCAAAATACAGAGATGAATGGTTAGGGCTACCATGCCATTCTCAAAAGGTACCAGCTGCAGAAATATGCATGGATAGGTTGGTGGGTGCCTTCTCTTTTTAGAGAAGCTGGCAGATAGCAATTCTTCTGTTCTTGCATGTGAATTTCTTCATTTGATGGATAATAGAACTACTTCCTTTAATTTAAGAAGCAGCAGCTTGTGTGCTGAATTTAACACTATATAGTCTCTTCCTAGTGCCCATTTAGGTCTGCAGTTATCCAGGGCAGCCATGGGTCATTGCAGGCAGTCTAGGGCTAAGAGACTTAGCAGAGCTGAGTACAGAAGAGTCTAGAGAAAATCAAGTAAATCCAGCTGCTCAACTTCTAACACTTAAAATTAAAATACTAGTATTGTGTTATTGTAGCAATACTTAAACTCCTCATTATTTTCAGAGAACTTCAAGTTCAGATTCTTCCAGTCAGGTCATTCCAGTAACATTTATGTCAGCATTGCTATTCTAATAGCCTCCTATTTTGAAGGTTTTATAAGTCACCTACGTATAAAAGTGTACTTCAGAGTGAGGAAGTATAGTCTCCTTTTCTTGGTATTACTTATGAATACACCACAAATTTTATTTTAACCCAATACCACATTAGTTCACAGGTGTAGAAGTTTTTAAGATGGCATTGAAATTGTACCAGTTGTAAAGAGAGGGAAAAACAAGCCATGGAAAAGAGGAATGAAAAGGAAAGTAAGATCAAATTAGGATGGAACAGACATAAAAAATAAGTGGAAAGGAAAAAGCTAGTAAATTAAATGTTCTCTGCATCTTCAAAGGTGTTTTTTTCCAACCATTAACCAGTCTGCTGAGTATACCCATGCAACAGATCATTATTCCCAGAGGTAGGAGAGGACTTTCTGCGTGTTGAGAACAGTGTGAGACATATTTATAATACCACCTGGATGTGAGCATGAAATGTATTAGTAATTAATTTTTCTGTTTCAAGAGATTAGATTCAAGTGTGTTATATTCATCAAGAGCCTTTGTTCACCATTTAATCCCCTGTTCTCTGGGGAGGAGACAGCAAAATGATGGCAGGAAACTCCAAATGAGCAAAGATGGTTGGCGCTGTTTCTCATTACCATTTTATTAAATACAGCAGAATTGTGTGGTCATAGGTACAATTCAATAGAAAGATACAGTACTAGCACTAGCTAGATTTTTCTCTTTTTGAAGTGATTATTACAGTATCAGTGCAGCCGTATTTCTTTTACTTTCTTCAGGAAAGCAGTAGAGAGAAACTTCCTAGATTTTACTACAGGAGTTTGGAGATAAACATGGTTATAAATCAAAACAAGGGATTTTATAAAAGGAAACTGAAGTGTAACTGAACGTCATGGTCTGAAATATCCCTTTTATAACCTCTCTGTTCAAGAGCATCATACTGAAAGCGGATCCCCATTTGTTTGTGATACTGTCTGGTAGATATATGTGAGGTATCAGTATGTGACTCTGTAAATAGTCTTTTCAGTGTGCATCAACAGTGAGGAAAAGCAAATTCACTGCATATGCAAAACATACCATGGTCTTAGTAGGACTTTCCCAGGGGAACTGCATGTAAATTTTGGGACCGGGTAACTTGTGTTAAATTTTAAATATTTATTTCATAGCAGACACCCAAAGAAGAAATCACACAGTACCTTTATTGTAGGAAGCATAAATTCTGAGAGCTTTATATCTATTCTGTGAAATTTCCAGACAAGTTGTAGATGGAAAAAATATAAGCACCAACTTTTTCCAAAAAACCCCCCATCCAATTATTTTCAACATACAACATAAATAACATGTAAACAATATTAATATCCTTGATTGTGCATATTAACTATGAAATTCAGCACTACTACTCAGAGGAGTTACTGCTAGAGAAATTAATTGGGTATGCATCTGGAGCCAGAGTATTAGTCCAAACTTAGACAGTCCTAGTTTTCCCCTAAAAATAATATAAATTAGAAGTGGTAAAGGCAGTCACAAAAGAATGGTTTGTAAGCTACAAACATATATTTTACCAAAGCACCTAGGGGAGAATGCAAAATAGAGAGAAATCCATTGGGTTTTATAGAAATCATATTCAGGTTTTAAGTGAAATGTTTTAGAAGTTTCAATTTCAACAAGTAATTCTAGCTATTTAAGTGGGAAAAAAAAAACCACTTGGGATTCTAAGGGAGTTAGATTTGATATCTCAAGTATTAGGTATAGTGTGTGTAAAAAGTTAATGTAAAGTGACATTGATCAGATCAGTACTCCAGCATGCTAAGCATTGTATGAGTTATGCTGTAAACATAGTCCCTGCTCCAAAGAATTTATATACTACAAAGTGGCTAAATCTGAGAAAAGAAGATGCTTAAGAAATATACACTTCATTTGGACTGGCTGTGCAGGCAACTGCAGACTAGTGGGTAGCAGTGAAAAGAAACAATTGCTCACATGAAGAGAAGGATAGACAGAAAAGTTTGAATTTAAGGTTCCAGAATGGGCTTTTCTTCTTGGGTTTGTCAGGATGAAAATGTTGCAGAACTGTCTGAAGTGGCCCTTTGGCATTTCCCTAGGTGGTACAGACCCTTTAGAACAGTTCTATTTCTCTTTTGTCCCCATACCTCTCATCAGAGGCATGTTTCAGAGAAAAGTCAAAGCACTTCTACACTCAGCGTTCAGTGCAGAGAGGATAGCCTAAATAAAAGCAGCACCCTGGAAAGCATTTTGGAAACTGACAGTTCAAAGAGAGTCAGGAAGTTCAAAGCTGCAGAGTTGTAAATTAATCATTTTTCATCCAGCACTTAAATCCTCTGTTTTCACTCTGTTTCTTCTTTTGATGTCAGCAGTCTACCGTATCTATTAGGCACAGCAGCACACAAGTTCATTCCCCATGATAGTAATCTGACACTATTAATTTTGAATCTTATGGCACATTTTAGAAATATACAAATTTCACAGCTTCTTTGTGTTTCCATCTTGTTTGAACAACTGTGACGAAAATAAAATAGTAAGTTGTATTATTTCACTCCCCTCCACAAAATACTGATCTTAATTTTGAATTTCTTTCCTGTTTATGTTAGCATTTGCTTTCCTAATTAGGCAAGCATTCAGGCTTGTCATGTTGCAGAAATGAAGGCATACATTTCCTATGGAGCCAATTACTTTCCATAAATTTAATCATTTTCTTTCAGTCTTTTTAGCAGCATATGAGAGGGTTCAGTGTTATTTTTATGCTCTGTGTTAGAAACAGAGAAGAAAAACAACTTGCTTTCAAGAGGTAAAAAGTGGCAATGACTGGGATGATTTTATGCGTATTCTTCTAATTGAGGTCAAATAACTAGAATCTGTGTCTGATGTTATGCAGAACAGGGATGTGTTGTGGTTTAGAGTTATATTGCAGTGAGGTGGATTTTTAGATCTGAGCACCCAGAGATCTCAGTGGCTGCCTCGGGAGTTGAGAGAGTTCAGTGACTCCAAAAATCAAGAGGGTTGGGTTCTGTAGGATTATATCAGCAAGCCATTTCAATCATATGAATGCAGGCAATAATACTGTACCAAGTGTTGTACACTATCACCTGAATCTAAGTCTTGAGTTAGTAAATCTATGTTTGAAGACTCTGTTAGAATGTTATTTTTTTTTATGGAGTCAGTAAACAGAAACCTAGGTGGCGTGTGACATATCTAATAGAAGCAGTAGAAAATATAGTTGTCTATTCATTAATAATATGCATACAAAGAATTATTTACGTGTTTGGCAAGTCTAATTTATAACTGTGGAAAAGTGACTTCCTTCCCACATAGTTATAATTCAGTCTTCATATGTCACACAACCATGGCATCAGTCTCATTCCAAACACAAAAAATGCACATATTTCTCATGATTGAAGTTACTGCTTTTAAACCTGTCCATGTTTAGTCACATATAGCAGTCATTAGTTTATTTGCTTAATTTAGCAAAATGAAAGTCTGGACAAACTAGCAAGTGGTATATAAATATTAAAAAGATATTAATGAAGCATTTAAACACTTTCTATAGCAAAGAATATCATGGAGTTACAGCCCCATTTCCCAGAAAAATCTTCTGTGTAGGCTATGGAGATTAACAATTCATTAGGACAAGATAGTTTGATTAAAATTTTCTTAAACTCTTGTTAAAAAGCCAAGGTCCAAATTATCTAAAACTACTTTAAGTTTAGCACATAAAAAAAAAAAAAAAGGGGAAAGTGTTACGGTAATCTGTGTCTACAAGTAACTAAAAGTACCCCCACTGATTGTGCTACTGCAACCTATTTTTAGGTAGCAAATTAAGACCTAGAGCACTCAATAAAGCAGAAAGACTGTGAATCTTTTCCATATATAACGAACCTTGCCCGCCTATATAGAGGTCAGCAAGAATCAATCCAGAACATTTAACACGGAAATTGCAGGTTTCTCCCATGAAAGTCAAAACAAAGTGTGTGCTGTTACAGTCACTATAGCCAGATTATAGAAGGAGACTCAGGATTGCTGACTGACCACAAGAGTTCAAAAGTAATGAGTTTTTAAATGCAAAATGATTAATTTTTAAAAGTTATAATCCATTTAACTTTTTTAGTAATCTATATGTACCAACTGAATTCCTGTCTTCCTTTCAATCCCTCTTTGAAAAACATGCCATTCAACAATTTGCTTTGCATTTATTATCTGAGTTTTAAAGATATGCTAAACGTTGTACAAGTGACAACAATCAGCATGGAATTGGTATAGCTGTCGCTTGTTACATCCAAACGGAGTCTAATTAATTTTGATAAAAATCCAAATACATTTGTAAACCATGTATGCAGTACATACAAATCCAGGTATTTTTCTGGTGATACACACGAAAATGAACTGTTAAATGTACTCGAATAACAAAAATGGAGGCAAGGTTCCCCTCTAGATCCAGTCATGCCAAATGAGTAACAAAATTGCCTGCAGAGTGAATCCTTTGCCTGGCTTTACTTAATTGTCCTTTTCACTGGAGTTTGAATTTCCTGATACCTGTAAGCCATTCACATTCTCATCTTTTTCCTGTGTTTGTTTTCTGGAAAGGGATCCAAGCAAATGGCCACCTCCGAGCACATATGGGCAACAGTGGGTGTGAAGGGCTGGAAAGGAAGCCAAAAAAGAATTAAAGCCATAGATATGGACAGCAACAAATTGCTAGTTGCCCAGTGTACATGAAGGGTCATAAAGAGTGCTCACATATTCTGCAGCTTAATTCCACCTAATGATTATGACCAAGATCTTGTCACTGTTGCAGACATGACTTGGTTTGTTTTGAAAATAGATTTACAAAACCAGCAGATGTAGCACACGTCTGATAAGCGATGTAACTCTTACGGTTCCTAGACCATGGTACTGGTGGATCCAGGCAGAACTCCACTACACTTAAATCCCAAAGGGAATTCCACTACACTTAGTCCTATGTATGATAGGTTCTCCTCTCAAATCTTTGCATTCTTGAGTGTGTCACCACTCCAAACACTGGTGAAATGCAGAGGTAGCTGGAAATAGCTGAGTTATTTCAATTTCCTGTAGCAGCACAGAGCTAAAGCTTCCCACAGAGAAGCTTGGACACCTCTAACACTCGGCACAAAGTAAAGGCATTATGAGACGTGGCAGTTGGGAATCTAGTGTTAAGCTACATTATGTAAAAAACCCAGTCATCATCTATATTTGTATGGATCACATCATACACAGTCTTTCATGCGCTGAGGAGAAACTGTTAGTTTAATTTTTCAGACTAAGGCACAGAAACTAAGTCCCCATGGGACTTTGTGACAGTTAGGCACCTAAATCTCTTTGGGGTAATGAAATAATTCAGTGACTGTGTGCAAGGTCACACTGAGGCAGAAGTTAATGGCACACTCTGTGTTTCTACAGGTTCATGTTCCGGTGAAGTCCTCTTTATAAAAGACTCATTGATAGTGAAGATTATTACAACCATTTGAAATGGTACTTCAGGACATGTCTTTTGTCATGTAACATACACAGATCTCCTGTTTATATCCATAATTTATCCTCCCCTCAACCTTTCTGAATTACAAATGGAACCACTTATAAAATGGGACTTTCAGATATGAAAACCTGTAACTCAGTAAATTTAAGTAAGGACAGTGACCTTACTGCAATAAGGAAAATGCAGATTCTGTCCATATCTGTAGCTAAACACAATCTGTCTCAATACTTGTCTACACCATGCCAGTATTTTTCAGGACTGTTACTCCAACTTCAGTGACATTATATAATTGTATTATACCATGACCAGTTCTCTGTCTATTTCAAAGGCTTGTGTATGCATTTAATTTTATTTCTACACACATAACGGAACATTTTCTTCTAAAAATCCTTCTCACGAGTTTGCCTCTAGTCACACTTTAAGGAAAAGCATCTTTACAAATATATAGTTAATTAATTGTTCTAGTCTTTCAGCTGGGCAAATTAAAACATTTAATGAACTTTTATTTTATAGTAAATTTTATAATAAATTCTGTGACTAAAGTGAATCACACAGCAGCTGAACTGTTTTAATAGAAGCTGCAAAAATATATTAAATGCCTAATCTCAGACAGAGTAACATTTACAGGCTTCTAATGCACTATTTGTTGTTTTTCCGCATCCCTCTGTGTGTAAATTTAAAAGCCAGTATTCATTCCTCTTCAGTACACTAACATATGGCAATTCCATTTCTGTAAGTGCTGGTGCATAAATAATTCATCTGGCATTAAAATATAAGCTCTCCAGAAGATCTGTGTATTGTATTAAGACTTTATACAGAAAAAGAAATGCAGTAGCAGAGAGACATCTCATTCTAACTCAAAGACTGGAAAAATATCCATCATCACAAGACACATCTAGTCAAGTATTGTTTGGCTACAGATATCTTCAATAAGGTTTTTTTCAGTGTATTAGAGAGACGGCACTTTATCTAATCTGTTAAACATTATGAATGTCTCATAGAAAAAAGATTAATAAATATAAATGTGAATTTTACTAACAAAGGCACAAAACCCATCCTTGAACAAAATCTGAAGAGAATGAATAAAGGAACAGATAACTATTGTAGTTACAATTTCATAGATTGAAAAAAGTTTCATTTGTCTTCATTTACACAATATGCACACAAGATGAAGAGATTTTTACCATAATTGCAAATTGGTTTGTACTATGGAGAGAAGTGAAGGAATAGGACAGAAAAAAAACCTATAATTAGGCATGCAGCAACAGCTGTGTCATTTCAGTACAGATCAGACAGTTTGCAAACACTGAGCACTAAGAAGAAAAATTTGTAGCTATATAGGTAATATTGCCCCGTTAGCTTGCATAAAAGTGACAAGTTCAAAAACATAGCACTGTGTAAAAAATGCCATTATTCTTCAAAAAAGGTTTTCTTGCTGTTTGTTGCAGGGTCTGTTCGGTCCAAAAATGTCTCTGGTCATATTAACCTTCCTCATAGCTACTTCTTACTGCAGGGAGTAGACCCCTTGGTAATACCACTAGTAATTTAACTTTCAGAAAGCCTCCTAAATATGCCCCATTTCCAGACCCATGTTCTCTGGTCTGCCTTGAAAATACCACTAAAAGGATACGCTTTGGGAAGCTCACACTTGTGTGTGTGTGTTTTATTGAGTAATTTGGACTCCTGCAAAATTTCTCTGTGCAGCTTGTCCTAATGTCAGAAACCGCAGGTGGGACATAAGAAATGAATGCAGTCTCGGCTGGCAAATTTCTCTTCTTCAGAAGATCACATTCAACATGAATTGCACTGAAACAGTTGATGTGTTCCTTATGAACAGTTTGGTATGTGAGCTAAAGGAATCACATGAATTGTACCAATGGCTGCAACCACAACTTTCCAAAGCAATGCTGGTAAAAGTCTTCAAATGTTAAGTATAGTTTTGAATATAAATATTTTCCAAAAATAGTGGACTGCTGATACAATTTATCAATGCATCAGTTCTAATATTCACTCAAAAGAATGGAATCATCTTGTGCAAAGACCAGGAAGTTCCTAATCTAGCCTAGCAAGCATTCCTTGACTTTGCCATTCAAAGAAGAATAAGCTACTTTTATTCATTCTACATAATAGCATTTTCAATAGTACTTAAATAATTTGGTCTTCTAGGCAGATTAATTTGTCAGATAGATAGTTATTCATCTGCAGCTGTAGGTATGTAGATAATGTGGCTGAAGGCTAGGTATTTTCCTGTCCATGTCTATCACATCCTGAATAGCAGGGCAAGATCTCAGCAGGATTAGGGCTTACGAGCTCTCTCAATGAAATCTTGCTCTGGCAGCCAGTCTCTACAGCAGGGAATGCCCAGATCCTTCCCCTGAGATAGCAGATAACAGACTTGTCAGCAAACTATGAAGCTACTTCAAATAATGTAATGCTGCAGGAGTGTTTCTACACCTTCGCTATTTGACATTGTGTTGTTACCTCTTTGTAGTGTCTCTTTGCACTGATTCTTTGCCCTTGAATCACTCATTGCATATGTGTAGTAATCTCTGCTTTGGTATGGTTCACATGAACAGCTTAGGAATCACGTGGAGATATCATATAAGGTATTTTCCAGAAGAGACAGAATCTTTGTAGGAGGACCTTCAAATGAAGAGCCTAACATAAGTTTCCATTTATAATAATAGGGCTGCTGATCCAGTTTTAAAGCTGTGCCCTAAGCTGATTCAGCAACAACCAAAAAAGCTGTGCCAAGATAGACTTAAGGTGCCAAGTTCTTGATCTCTGATTCTGCTGTTAATTGTATCTAGTAATTTGGTGTCCTAATTACAGTGCCTTCTCTTTTTTTATAGGCTCTTCTCTACCTATTAAAAGGGAAAGTTGAAGGAAACACTGGGAGGAAGCGGAAATGTAGTATCTATGAAGAATGAAAACTGCTTAGGTTCATTGGCATGATTAAGTCACTTCAGAACTTACGGGGAAATTAAAGAGGGCAAAAACTCACATTTAGCACAGGAATATTTTTAGTCTGCCCTGAAAAGAGTGGAACAGAGCAGGATCAAGACTTCTCCTACAAAACAGCTCAATTGTACCGAAAAGAGCTCAATTGCACCATTTGATAAATGTGCTACAAAGAAATATAAATAAGTGATAATTATCACTGGAACTGTGTAACATTTATTTTATTACTTTGCAAGCTATAATAGTATATAATTATACAATCTATGATCCTCACTTTGTTTCCCTCCTGCCTTCCACTATGAAACAGAAGTGACAGCACTTAGGGGAGTATACAATGTGTGGTGAAATGACATATGATCTCAAATACAACAGCCTCACAAAACACTTGGGTCCCCACCAAGCATTCCTCCAGATTCCCATCTGCCCTGGGCATTGCTCCGCAGTCAGGTGCAGGCAATGGTACGCTAGCTCTTCTCACGTGCCAAGGCTGCCAGCCATTTCTGACCGTGCTGGCCTGACAGCGTGCCTGTGTTAGTGTGCGTAAATGGTTTCCCAACCAGAAGTCTGTCATGCTTCACAAGCTCAGAACCTAGGTAAATCTAATACATTACTGTCTCTGCTTGACACCATAAACATGTCTTCTGCCATCTTTACTTCTCATATCCTGAAAGGCTTAAACAGGTGAATTGCTCAAGAGTTTTGATGTACACCAGGGTATGATGGCTTGCTGCGTAGCAGCAGGAGGTGTTTAAAGTTGACTCTTCCATGCTGCTAAGGAATCTCTCTGTTGTACCCTTACTTAAACATAGCTCCAAGCTTGCAATTCGCAGTTTGGATTTGTAGAGCACTGCACATGCAGAAGCATCATGTCACAGTATCTTCACCTGAAGAAAACTGCACTACAAGAGGTGACCTGGAAGATGCAAAACTGAGTAAAAACCCACTCCTTCTCGGTTAAACAAGCTTTGAATCCTTTCTACTGTTTGCATGTGCACCATCACCTCAGCCTCATAAAGTCATAGCAAAGGTTCTGGCTAAGGAAAGGGAAAAAGAAAAAAAAAAAAGTAAGAAAAGACAGGTCTATACTAGCTAACTTTAAATGTGGTCTTCACTGGAAGACCCTCACATGTCTACCACTTACCAATTTGCCTTTTCAGTACAGTAAATTAGCTAACATAAAAGTGTGGGACACAGTTTCTGTCACTGGCTGCTGCTATGTAGACAGAGACAGGTGGTGGTGTTTATTTTTACTAGTCTATGTATTATGTAATCAGAACACAAATGTAGATTTGTTTTTGCTTAAGTGAAAGGATAGGTTTGAAGGAGGAGAAGAAAACATTCAAATCCCTAAAACTATATAGTCGAGCAATGGTCATCTAATACAATAGGAAAGGGGATTCCAAAAAAAGCCCATCCATGCATTTGAGTCCATCGGTTTGGCTGCAAAACCAGGATTCTGTCTAACTCTAGGATTGACTCATTATGGTAGAACTGCATGCTGATGCATACGGAAAAGGGAGCTTGCATGCAAAGTCCAAGTATTGTCCGGTTGGTGCCAAAACTCACTGCTCTGCCAGTTTTCAGTGTGAACACAGGATGTGTCTGGCTCAACACAGTCCACTGCATTGCTAGCTTAGAAGAAGATGTGAGTGCAAGTGTTTGGTTTTAACACAGCCTAAGCGTGAGTGGGAACTGCTAATGTTTCGCGGCAGCAATGTAACAGTATGTGACTGCTAGGCACAAATGCAGGAACTGCACCAAGCCCTGCCACACACAGCTAATGTCAAACAGGAGGTGCTATTTCCACTGTAAATCCATCTGTATTCACACATTTTAAAAAACAGACTAGCAAATTTAATCTTGACAGCTACAAGAACATATGAAGAGCTTTTGCAGTCTTGCTGATAATCTTCTGAAAGTGTGACAACCAGTGTTTTATTTAAAAACAGCACAGGCAAGGATTCCACTTTTGTCACCCTTCTGACACACACAAATTGTTTGCAAGGAAAAAAGTTGACTTATTCCAGGGAACACAACCAGCCTGCACTGGAACAAAAGTGTTTCTGTCAGGAACATACAGGTCTGCAGAGATGGGAACTAATGCAAAGGAAAAAGAACAGCCTAAGGAACAAATTAATCGCCTTTCCAGAAGTTACCAGACCATGCCAACAGATCCCTACATAGATTTGAGTGAGAGTTTTGATCACAATCCATGAAAGTGTGACTGAAATAAATCAGCAATGGAACCCATTTCATCACTTATTAGCCTAGTAGTGACATAGTGACCGAGGCCTATATCACCAGACTAGCCTATTCACTCCTTGTCAACAAAAAGGGCAAAGCACTATCCATTGATTTGTTGCCTTTTTTTTTTTTTCCTTCAGAAATGTTATCCTCCAACTATGGCCCAAATCTGCCTGAAGTTAACTATTAACCTTATTTCACAGAATGAGCAGCCTGTAAATACTGCTGCCAGAACCAGCTAAGAGGAAGGCTTAAGCACGAGCCTGATTTGCTGTTCTGCTGTTTCCTCAACTCTGGTTTGGACAGTTTGTCCAATAACTCCTAATAGGCTTGTTCTCTAAGGAGGAAAATCTTAAAATTGACTGAGGCTTAACTCAAGGGGTTTTAGACACTGCTAGAAAAGGTTTTCTGGTTTCCCTATGCGAAAGTATACTTAATAAAATATTATCCTGAACAGAAATCCACTGAGCCTTGAAATGCCTCATAGTAGTTAGATACCAATGCCCAATACTGAAATTGGGAACAACTTAGTCACATTTGATTGAAGACTAGGATCTTTGAGCAAATGCAGTTTATCAGCTCAATTTAAATTGTAGTCTCTTGCTACTGTCTCAAGCTTTCTGATATACAGTCTTTTCTTTAAGTCCAAGCCCTTGGAAAGAAAAGCATCTCAGTTTTCATTATTTGCAATGCACTCTTCCAATCTTCCTGGTTAGAAGGAAATTTTGAAAATGTATTCAAGCTAACTCTTTAAATGGAAGAAAATAACCCGATAGTATTCTTTTTTTCTGACATTTTGATCCCCTCTCTAGGGGCATTTGACAAGAACATATTGACTTATGAGTTTCTGAGCTTAGCAGTACAGACTGAAATACACTCCTGTGGGAATACATACAAGAAAGCTGGAGATGGATTGTGTAGTTCCTGGCAACTTTTGAAGTTATTTGGAACAGTATTGGTCAAGCAAAATATTAGCTTTCTACAAAAGAAACTAGATGAAAATATCAGAGTAAAGGGCCTAAATACACGTGATAGTAATGGCAGGAAAAGTCAGAGGTTCTGAACAAACTACTTCAACTGTATATGCTGCAGGTTACTGGCCAAAACAGTTATGTACAGGCTTTTTTGTCATCTTCGAATCTAAGAATGGTTTACAGAATCTTGACTCATCTTGCCTTTGTGATTCCAGCTTCTTCCAACTTGCAAGTGTCACTGCAGGCCTCTTGGCAGAGCCTGCAATGCAGGAAGGCTGTGTCTTACAATGCTGAGCAGCCAGGCATTCTTCTTGTTTGGTTGCTTGTTTTTGTTTTATCTGTGAGTTTCTGTCTATCAAACAAAGGTGCCAAGGAAATCTGATAGACAGTAAATGTAAAGGACAGACAGACACCACCAAGAAAAGTAAGACTCAACTAGTTCTTTCTGCAGTTTATTCTCTAACCTTTGTTCTGCTTAGTACTCCTCATACCAGAGGTAGCAGAGTTTATAAGACTGAGTGCATTATTAGAAGACCTAAAATGCTTACTAACACAGAGGGTGAGACTAGGTTTCCAAAATGTTTCCAAAATGATGGGGAGAACTGAAATCCATTGAGAACAACATCATGGGAAGCATTTCGGCCTTCATTTCCTCAGTAAGAAAGTGGGTAGATAAAGCTGTTGGAGAAGGCACTTAATCAAAAAGAGAAGAAAAAAATTGCTGACAAGGTGTTTATAGCTTTTCCTAAACTAAGCTATCATTGTTTTAGCTCTTAACAGGATACTACAAAACTGAGACTGAGGAATTAAGATGAGGCGATTGCTGAGGCTGAATTCTTCATCTTATGTGTCAATCAAAAAGCTTGCTTGGGCCTGCTGCTCTTATAGGAATACCTTATCTAGGCTAAGAACATTTATAATAAAAGATTTTCATAGAATCATAGAATGCTTTGGGTTGGAAGGGACCTTTAAACGTTATCTAGTCCAACCTCCCTGCAATGAGCAGGGACATCTTCAACTAGATCAGGTTGCTCAGAGCCCCATCCAGCCTGTCCTTGAATGTGTCCAGATATGGAGCATCTACCACCTCTCTGGGCAACCTGTTCCAGTGTTTCTCCACCCTCATTCTGAAAAATTTCTTCCTTATACCTAGTTTAAATCTACCCTCTTTTAGTTTAAGACCATTACCCCTTGTCCTGTCGCAAAAAGGCCTTGCTAAAAATTTTGAGCATATTTTCTTCATCAACAATTTGCTAGCGTTACCACATTTCTTACATTGTTCATCTCCTACAACTCAGCATTTCAGTAGCATGCACAGTTCTAAAGCATGTAAGACTCATAATTACAGTTCAAATAAGAAAGAAGAAATAATATTCTGTGTATTTATGGGAAAATGGGAATCAGGAGATTTGGGTTCTGTTGGTAGATCTGGCACAGATTTCCTATGTGTCCTAGGACAATTTACTTACATAAAAATACTGAAGTCTTGCCAGGGGAGTTGGAAACCTACAGTAGACCTGGCTCTAGAACCAAACCCCTTAGTACCATATACTTTTTTCAGAAGCAGTGAATACCCACAACTTCTATATGTTTCTGCTGTTGTATTCAGCATCTCTGGCATGCAGTCCTACGCACCAAGTTGGGCCCACAATCAGTGGAACTTCAAAACTGGGAGCTCATACCCATCCAAGTTTTATCATCTGTAGCAACTTTGCCTCACCCAAGACAGAGAGAAGAATATTAATCTATTTAAAATTGGTAGCAGAAGGCTAGTTATTGATGATTACAAGCACTGCCAACCTTGAATAGTTCTATAGTAAGTACAGTGTTGATATACATAACAGCAGCTACCTGTAATGTGGTAAAGCAATTTAAAACCAAGTAACTGCCAAATGAACCCTGCACATATGTCTAGGTAATATATTTAACCATACTTTTATAAATGGATTTTTAAAGTAAATAGGTACAGGAAACTGTAAGCACCAGGAAAGTAATGTCTAAAGAAGTTGATGTTTTGTATGTTCACATAGTTTACAGGAACATCAGCTAAAACCAAACTAGCTAAGGTAGTGCAGCTGAGTGGAGAACACTGTAAAAAATGAACACCTTGTTCAGTTATTTCCATTCAGGATGCAAAAGAAACAAGATGTCCAGAAGACTGACTTGCATGCTAATATTACTAAGGTCTACAGTAATGGAAGATTTTGATTTCATCAATTTGTTGTGGAAAATGTGTTGAAAGACACAGAGAAAAGCTGGTGACTTAGAAGTTCTTTCTATAAAGTTACTTTAGGTCATGTGCTTGTGTGACATGTAATGTAATCTCCTTGAATTTTAAGCAATAAAATGGAACATGGCTGAATGTGACATGAGATGCAGAAAAGGTTGCAATGCATACATATAAATATATACTGAGCAGTGGTCCCTGCTCAAGACCAAAGAGTATCATTTTTCTACAAGGTTAAGGAGGAGTCATCAGGGTTATAAACTTTAAGCAAGAAAAGGCTGTTAAGTTAACATTGTAGCTCTGATGAAATATGACAAGGTCAGAGAACGTAACTTTCCTGTTGATGCAACTGAATGATCCTTCCTCTGCAAGTCAGGTGATCCGGAAGGTTGACCTTTATTCTCCCTTACTTGCCACTCTGTTACCTCTTTTCCTCTAGTTGATGCCCAGCTTCACAGGACAGAGAACACCACACATGTTCTACTTAAACCTCTACTTAAACCTACTTAAATGACTCTCATTTTGAGAAGTGTGAGTTTTAGCTAAGGACCTTTGACCAAAGGGTGAGCTGAAACAAATCAATGCCCATTAAGTCTGCACATTTAATTTTCCTGAGCACTCTCTCCTAGACAAGCTGATTCTAACCGCAAGAGACAGTGCTTGGAAGCACTTGATATGGCCTGACCATAGATAACAGGACAAGGGCTGGCACTGCTGCACTCCCAAACCCATCACAGAATAGTCACTTCCTATTCTTGGCACATCTATACTATAAATGTCTATAGGTAACACTCTGGATGTCAGATTTCCACTTACAAGGCTTCTTTATATCAACTCAGCAGTAAGAAACAGGTGTCTCTATAATGATCTGTTTACATTTCTGCCTAGGGTTGTAAAAAGAAGGATATCAGTTGTGTCTAGGAGGCTTTCCACAGATCTTGACACTCCAGCAAACAGAATTAACCTCTTACTACTTAAAATGGAAATATGAGATACAAATAATCACAGTGGTCACAGTCCTACCCAGACATCTGATAAGAAAAAAGCACCAAGGGAAACCATACACTATATAAAGCAAAACTGTTTGCAATTATAACTGTTCACAGATGTAAATTGCACCTTAGTAATACCTTTCATGTTTGAATACCTACAATTTTTTTTTATTATTTTTCTGTTAAAAAAATGTGTACCTAATGCTGAGACTATTTCCAGAATTGCTTCATATCTGATATCCTATATCCTGCCCGAAGCTACATTCTGAGTCTTTCCATAGTTACGATGCCCCAACGACAAGTAAAATGGAAAGGGGCTATCATGTTTAGGATAATTGGCACAAGTTGCTGGGGTGATACTTTCACTGTCTCCCAGCGCTCTGTACTCTCCTTTAGTTTTTTAAGCATTTTTCTTGTTCTTCAGATCACCTGTTCTCTGTTTTTCCTGCTAATATTCTCACCACACGGCTCTTGACTCTTCACAAGCCAAAAAGAAGTAAGGGAATTGCCCTGTATTCATAAATAACTGCTCTCTCCAGCAGCACCATTCACCATATGTTGTTATTCAATTTGCAATATCCTACAAGCCCCAGTATAGCACTATAGTTGTCTTTGCTAGCACTCAGCCAGCACCATAGGCCAGCTGCTAGCATGGGAACAACTACGGTGTCTAACTCTGGAGAGGTCTAGGCTACCCAGACTGTCCATTATTAGTATAGCTGCAATAACAAATAATAGCAGAGAAACTTCACAGGAAAGTCCAGTAGGGATGAGACTCTCAAATGGAAAGCAAGTGTTCAGTCAGGGTGTAAGAGCATCTAGGGAACAGACAGGAACAAGAGAAATGTCTTCATTGTATTTAAAGGGTAACAGACTTTTCAATGTAGTAAAGTGATCTGATTTCTTACAGCAATTAGTATCAGCTTCAAAGAATATGCACTTCCAGTTTTCGAATTCTGAAGTACAATGGAATAAAAAAGTTCAAATATTTTCTACAACAGTTGCCTTCCAGGGAATAACTGCTGACTGGAGACCTCACCATAAGGAATACTGTATAGGTTTTCTTTTGCAGAAAAATGCAATGCTGTTTTGAAGTCTTGTGCATTCACCCTGGGGAATCTGCAGGGCACTTTGTATTGTAAGGAAGAGATCTTGTCATTAATGACTAATGACTGGTGGGTAATCCTGCAGCACAGTCCCTTTATCTGACAGGACTGCACACATGGATGACTTGCAGCAAGATTACCCTAGCATGGTTGCTAGGCGGCAAATGTGGTGCCTAGAAAATGTTTGATGCTGACAGCTGCTGTAAACTGTTTTGTAGGGAACAGCTTTACCAGTGCATTAATTCTGCTGCAATAAAGAATTTTCTAAACTAGAGCTATTCCAAACAAAAACATCATAAAAATTAAATTTACACTGAGCTTTTGACATGTACAACTTAACCTGCATTTCTCAAAAGAGAGATTTATAAAACCAGAATTCTCTAAAAGCTGAGTCAACAAGACAGCTAGGTCACTAGAGAAAAGGCTGTTCTGCTCCTTGCCCACAGATTACAGGCCTGGATCACAGGCACTCACAACTCTGCCCTCCCTAAACTTTGGAGGGAGTTGGCACTGCTCAAATAAGCATCTTAGCTGATGAAACAAGAATGTAAAATTTTCTTTGCAAAACGGTCAAGCACAAATGTACCCTTCTTGTACACTGCTCACCATGCAGGGTTAACATCTTGAATTCCTTTGTCTTCAAACCCCCTCTCCTGTAAGGATTTGCACATGTTGCTAACTACAGTACAGCACCTCTCTCTCCCTAGATTCACGTGTTTACACAGCGACTGGTGCACCATCTACCACAGCTAACTTCCATTTAACACCCTCTATGGCCCTGCTACCCTTGTCTACACTGGTCATAGAGTATTACTAATAATTATAATGTAGCAAAAGTCACGTACTCTGCCATTTAGGATTTAAGATAGCATAATGCAGTTACTGCAGAGCAGAATCAGTTCAAATTATGTCCAGCTGCAGATTTTCAAAGAGTATACCTAATCCTAAAATGGAGATAAAAATGCCTCTACTTGACACCTGACACAAGGGAAGTAAAAGGGGAGAGTTATAGATAGATTAAGTTTCAGGAATGCTAAGGAGAGTGAAGGCCTTTGCACAAACAGTAGCAGAACAGCTTATGGCTCAACTTCTAGTATAGTGAGTAATTGCTGGTATTCAGGAAATTAATCTGAAGATCTTAATTGCAACTAAAACAATTACTCATAATCAGACTACTATATGTAATAGTCTTTCCTAGTAACAGATAAAATAGCTACTTCATGTATTAAATATTGCCTATGTTAAAAGTTTTGATTGTTCCGATGCAATATTCCTGTTGTGGGTTTCATAGGTTGTGGGTTGCTTTCCAGGACCCTAGAGGAGCAAACAACAATGTCTAGTCAAAATTTACCAGAAACTTGCAGAAAAAATTGGTGATCAGAGTTATCAAGCGAGTAGATGGAGATGTCTGAATTGATTTGTCAATTTGGGTTTACGTTTCCAGATCATGTCCACCTTCCCTGTTTACATCACTCAAAAACCATTTTGTCTCTAAATAACCTTTAGCTTCTCTACTAACACCAGGCAGTTGTAATCATTAAGTGCAGTAGCAAAAGTTTTCATTAGATTTCTATTCTTTGTAGGTATCAGCCGTATAGTGTTTTCTGGTTTTCTGTAATGGCTGACACTTCCAGTTTGAACTGTTTACTGTGATTCAGTTTCAGGAGTGCTCCTAAAATTCAAAGCAAAATAAGGTAAGTCGGCACAAATGTTGAGATAGCAAGGCATTTCTTTTTCTCTTGGCTACATTAGGGAAGGTTCAAACTAGGCTTCATCTGGAGAGATGTTCCACTGCAAGGCAATCTGTCACAATAAATGCAATACACCGGTGTAGACTATGATTTGCATTAGTGCTCTTACACTGTTTCAGGAAGCGCGTGCTGTAAAAAGCAGAACTATGGTGATAAAATCGAGTAAGACTGTCAGGAAGTTACTAAACATTTGACTATGCAGCCTCAAAACAGTATACTCCAGTCTGAATTTCTAGCTCTATGTGAATGTAGCTCAAGTACACCGTGAAGCATATGGACCAAATAGCTTATTTCACTCTGTATGCAGAAGAGGTAAAAAATGTGTTTTAAAAATGCAAATTAGCAATCTAAACAGATTTTCTTTGGGTTTCCCCAGCTAACACATTCAATATGTGTCTTGAAGACCAGACAAGAAATATGGCCCAAGTAGAGGAAGCAGTAAACACGGAGAGGGCTAAAAACCTGGAGGATGTTCAAAACCACCTTTTTTTATTTGGTCAAATGCACTTATAGTGGTAAACTTGAGAGAGAAAAGCTTCAGTTCCAGTGTACAGGATGGGGTGTTTACCTGTCTGTACCTCCAAAACTGGCCAAGGACTTATTATTAACAAGAGCCATACATATACACTAGGACTTCTTTACAATTGGATTTTTTTAATACCTGGAAGAAAGAAGATACTCAATAAAATTTAGGGATCCATAGTTTGGACTCTTAGGGACAAATGTCTCTTCAGCGCTGCTCTCCCCATGATGCCCCCCTCTTCTGGAGTCACTTATGAATGTGAATCTGTTGTTTCTTTCTCCTTCCTCTTTTCACTCATAAAAATAAAAGAGAACATGAAGCCTTCTTTGTAATGTATGCTCTTTCCACTCATAAAAATAAAAGAAAACTTGGAGCCTTCTTTATAATACGTAAGTGAAAAGGTAGAAAAATGTGACTGCAGCTTGGGTTGTTTAGTTGTTTGGGGTTTTTTTTAAAAAAAAATAAAAGGTAGTTTTCTTTAGGTTTTTTTTGTATAAGACATTCTGGTATTATTCATAAAATCTTCCTAGGGGAGTCTATGCTGGTCTGGAGAACTGGAAGAGGTGTAACTTCAGAACAAAATGAAATTAAAATGAAGCAGAGAGAAGGAAAAGGAAAGATATTTACAGCTAAACCATTGTGGTTATGTTAATACTGTAAATATTTGATTTGAGCAGATTTAAATCTATACAGCTGCTTCTCTTCTGGGAAGGGTGGGGATAGGAAGAACACAAGGAAGTCCTTCAAGAAGATTCCCTTGGAAGTCTCTATAGAGAAAAGCAGGAACAGAAAGCCTGAAGTTCAGAAGCATTGTAAGCCTCCTCAAGCTTCAAAGAGAAAGGAATTAATAGATTAAACTTAGACCTAAATGACTAAGAAGCAAAACCAGAAAAAAATGTATTTTGACTTCTTCAGGGGGGGCAGGCATCACATTTGCTGATTTTACAATCCTGATAAATCCACCATGATGTTAATATTATCTAGCAAAAAGAGAGTAAGTCCTTTCTCTTTACATATTTCCATACTATTCTATGGTTGTTCATACAGTTAGCTCTTCTAGAAAGTAGCTCAATCACCCCATTTATCAGGAAATGTTTCTTCATAAAAAATGGAAAAAAAGAGAAAAGAAACCAACGACACACTTAACAGTTAGCAATGTCATTTTTTAAGACTTTTTAAAAAATTTGATCCCTGCTCCTCTGGAGTATCTGCAGGCTATGAAGGAGGCTAAGCTCTTGCTGATCTAATCATACTCATTTTTGCAGTCCTTCAGTTTCATACTAAGAAACTAGTCAGGAGCTGATTGCAAACTGTCCTACCAAAACGAGATTGCTTTGCCAAAGTAAAAGCGTATTCTGGGCCACACAACTGACGACAGAAGGAAATAGGAGTGTGCTAGCTTCATCAAGAAGGGGATAAGGCTGCTACATACAGGAACATAAAGTATGTGGTCTTTTTCCATAGATGAGAGAAAGAACTAAAATAAAAACCTTTTAGCTCTGCCTCCAGTCTTGGAATAGAGAGTAGCTTTGTTGCATATGTCTTTGTGGTAAAGTTAAATTTAAGGAAATGCTGAACAAATCTACCAAATGTGATTTCCAAATGTATATCAAGGAATCTCTTTTTCAGCATAACACAGTTACCTATAGTGCCAAGCAAACACTGTTCCTGCAAAGTGAAGTTTATTACACTGCCAGAGCTTTCTACTAGGACACTGTCACCTCTCATGTCTACTGCAGGCAGTTCCTGCAGCCTAATTACAAAGCAGCATTTGATTTCACCAAAACTTGTACGGTGTCATGTTTAAAATAACATGTTTTAAAATAACTGTTGGATTCAAAGTAATAATCTGGAAGGATGGAAGACTGTCTGTATACACTCAGATACACTGAGTGTGCCTGAGATCATGGCACTATCATGAGATGCCTTTTCTCAGTAGGCTTCATAACTCTGACATAAAGCTTTATAAATAACTGCTGCAGAAAGGAAATGCCTTGTACCTTGCTCATCAGCCTTCAGAGATAAAACTAGCAGCTGAGGCATGGGACAAAGATGTTTCAACAAAGCAAAAGACGAGAAATTTCTCTTTTTGCATATTTTGAAGCAGTAGGAGGGAATAGGAGACAGCTGTGTTGCAGCAAAATGAAGATGAGACTTCCTGTGTCAATTACGATGTATAGCATTGTTTTCACCTTTCTAATTATCATCTCTGTAATCACATACAAAAGCTGCTCTTTCAAGACAGAAGACAAGGCATACAAACAGAAACACCTCTTGTCCCAAGTTAGGTTCTATGCCAAAAATGGCTTCAACCTTCAGAAGCCTGAAGCTAAGCTTATGCTCAAATGGGTTTTTAAACAATCCTTTTTTCCTGGCCTGGATTCACAGTCTGTCATCATGAAGCACTTATCAGAATAAGAGAATTCATCATTGCCATTACTGCTGTCATATAAGAGCTATCTTTTGAGGGTTTTCTTTTAAATAGTTAAGGTGGGTATTCCTGAAGGTGGCATTAATGCTGAAGAAAATTGATTCTACTACTCAGATATACAGTGAGTCTATTCTCACACTACTCTTAAAAGTGCTTTTACAGTTTGTGCAAAATGAAAGTAAGGTGCAGCGTGGACACAGAAATATATATGTATAGTTACAAATGGATATTCAGAACTGCACAAGATAACCGGTGATGTTAGTTTGTAATGACTGCCAAACACTTTAAAATAAAATGACATGCTCATTCCCCTATTCTCAGGAGTATCAATTGCCTTCGTTCTCTCATCACTGAAGAGCAAACACACCACATTTTCTGAATATGGTGGAAAATTAAAATAGTGGTATTAGTAGAACCTGTCTGATAATTTCATTATTCTTCTTTCTTTCCTAGAAAAATGGAAAGTAATTTTCTTCTCTATGGACAAATACTCAGCCTTGGGCCCCAGAGTTTTCCACTTACTATCTAACGCACTAAAGATGCAATGACATTATGTCACTCAGTAGCTTTAGCTTTGCAGGCATGAAAAAAATGCCCCAGGTTTAGTGGACATGATACAGCAAGCAAACATAATCAGACAACTTTCTAATATACTAAAGAGGTTAACCAATATATTGTGTGTCAAACAGGTGAAAGGTAAAAAACAACCTCAAACTTTCAGCCAACAGTTGGAGCTGTGAAGATCTCAGCTTCATCCATGACTGAATACAAAAAACAACAGATGCTTTCTTATGGGCAAGGCTATGGGGAACTGGTAGGGTTCCACGGCAGAAGAATGCAAGAAAAGCTTCTGAGGCATGTATAGCATGCCCTAGTAGAGGAAGCCAGTCTTATAAAACCCTATGGGTTTTATAAAACTTTTAAAAATTAAACTTTGACCTGGACAGACTCTTCATATGCTTTCATTCCTCTTCATGCACAGAGCTGGATTAATAATTTCTCATTCTCTTCTTTCAGGTGAAATAAGAAAAGATAAAACTTACCTGCCCAAGCTGTTGGAGAGATTCAGCTTGGTCCCCTTTTCTCTGTGATATGTGCTCTCCAGTGGACCTGTAAGTAAAGGTGCAAGTTGACACCTAGACTTCCTTGAATAGAGAGAGTGGCATTTTGTCCTCTTTAACAATCCCTCTACAGACTTGCAAACTGACTGTTTCTAAGGAACAGTTAAAACACACGTAAGAAAATGTCCTGTGTGGACAAGTCTGTTTCCCCAATACACTTTCTAGGGTGCAAAGATGATTACCGAACACATTTTGCAGCAAGGAGTGCTACAGAACAACAGAAAATTGAACAGGTATTACAGGTGCAATATATATCTGTTGCATATTTGCTGTCTTTCCAAGTGGGAATGGAGGAAGCACATATTTTATTTTACTAGTTACCATTTCAGAGTTAACACAACATATACCCCTACTTAAAGGAACACATATTGACAGTAACCATTCCAAATGTAAAGTTAATGAATATACAAAGGATATACTTTGAGGACACAGGGTGTAACTGACAGAAGGAAACTCCAAAAAGAGATATATTTAAAAGAGCCACATTAGCTATCTGAAAGCTGTTGAAAGACAGAGAGAGTGTGATGTGAACTTGCAACAATAGAAACAATTTCTCTCTAACAAAATAAAATACAGGCAAATCTTAATCTGACCATTAATTTCTCTGACAGTGGTATAGTCCCTGAAGAGAAACCAAAGAATCTCTGTAATAAGTAAAGCTTAAAGTCAACATTGCTGGAAACTATGCTAGGGGTCAGAGTAGCTCCCACAGAGATCTGGATGACTGTGACAATGATTATAACTGACCCCAGGATTCTTGATTACTTGATTGCTTTAACTGAATCTGCCAGTATGCTTCACAAGCCCCTGGTAAAGTATAAAGTGGGTTCTTTCTGCTCCCTGGCTGTGAGGATCAGAGGTCACTAGAGCCTTGCCCCTGCTATAAGCCTTAAGCATTAACTGGGGACAGGTGAAGGTGGCAAAGAAAGAGAAGCTTTTAAGCGATTCTGAAGGATTATCAGCCCTGTACTTTCTCCACAACAGACTGGAAATTTCCCATGCTATAAACCTGCACAGATCAAGCAGCCCATTTGCAAAATAAGAAACTGATGTGAATGAACCTGCTTTGTTCTCTGTGCAATTTACTAAATATGAGTTACAAAATCACTATAAAAAGTTTCTCAAAGGCAAAAAAAAAATAAAATTATGCCAAGAGATTACTGGTCTTCTCTTAAGGCTCTGCTATTACTGGATGGCTTTTACCAGTCAGCTCTGTCGTAATTGCATTCATGCTTTTTGTACAAAAGGGCATGATCCTTCTCACTGAAGTGGATTAAGACACTCCTGTACAGTGAAGCGTACATTCATGGTTACGTAAATAAAACAGGCATCTCCACAGAAATTCAAATATCTAAATGGGGTTTAGACATCTTACTAAAGTACTGGCGCAAAGGCTACCTCTGCCTCTGCTCACTTGACAGAAAGTTACTGCCATGGCCAATATTGCATTGCCAGTCAATCCAGACCATTAGTTACTAACAGTGAAAGTAACCCAGTGTTGATGCTTGGTCTTCCACTTTCTTTCTAAAAAGATTCTGAACTTTTAAGGATCTGTTTAGTAGTACTTGATCATCTCTTCTATGGTGGCTGATGCATAAAGACATTAGAAACTGATGCTATGCTACACTCATTAGATCCAAAGGTTAAATAAAACATTAATTTTACATTAAGCAATGACTTTTCTAAAATGTTCTTAATGGGCTGTATTTAGCTTTTCAGTGATTGACAATGGAAAAGGACAATGCACTTAGGATTGTTACATACTCATGGTGGACACTGCATTAATGTAAGGAAAAATTACTTTTACTTCCTAGAAAATTGTGCATGATTGTGCTGGTTTTGGCTGGCACAGAGTTAATTTTCTTCACAGTAGCTAGTAGGGGGCTATGTTTTGGATTTGTGTTGGCAACAGTGTTGGTAACACAGGGATGTTCTTGTTACTGCTGAGCAGGGCTTACCCAGAGTCAAGACCTTTTCTGCTCCTCACCCCACCCCACCAGCGAGGAGGCTGGGGGTGCACAAGGAGTTGGGAGGGGACACAGCCGGGACAGCTGACCCCAATGACCCAGGGGATATTCCATACCATATGACATCATGCTCAGCTTATAAAGCTGGGGGAAGAAGAAGGAGGTGGAGGGACGTTTGGAACGACAACGTTTGTCTTCCCAAGTAACTGTTATGTGTGATGGAGCCCCGCTTTCCTGGGGATGGCTGAACACCTGCCTGCCCATGGGAAGTGGGGAATGGATTCCTTGTTTTGCTTTGCTTGCGCACGCAGCTTTTGCTTTACCTCTTAAACTGTCTTTATCTCAACCCACAAGTTTTCTCACTTTTACTTTTCTATCTCTCCCCCATCCCACTCGGGGCAAGTGAGCAAGCAGCTGCATGGTGCTTAGTTGCCAGCTGGGGTTAAACCACGACAACGATATAAAACAGCACCCACATTGTAAAATAGGTGTTTATATAAGTCACGGTAACTTCTGAACTTGTGTCAGAATCTATTCCCTCAAAACCCCCTTTGCCAGAAACCTCTTAAGACTTTAGGCAAACCTCAGACAAGTTGGGATCTGTTTTACTGGCAACTATACCACATCAGAGAAGTAACAATACTGCGTCACATTTTCGCTCTCTGGCATCAGTAAGAACGAACTTCAGTGTAAAGGTGATGAAACCCTGTATCGGGCAATTGTCTAATGCATTTACATAGCTACTGCACCACTACGGGGTGAATTACTAAACATAATGGACATACCGGGAACGAGATCATACGAGACGTTTGAGACAGACGACCTTAGTGAGAGGCGGGGGGCCCTGTCACGCTATCTGCATGGAGCCGCCCGGCAAGGCCTGGCCCGGGCTGGCCGGTGGCTGTCGGTGCTCACCAAGCGCCACGGTGGCTTTGGGGTGGCCTTGGCGGTATTGCCGCACCTAAAGTCGAGAAAGGGCTGCTTGCGGCGTCAGGGCGGTAGCTGAGGGGCTTTACGCCCCCAGAGGGCGGAGAGCGGAGCGCTGGGCGCGGGCAGAGACGTCTGGCACCCGCAGGGCCTTCGCGGAGGTGGCTGCGGGGCTGCCCAG
>NW_009634628.1:71774-131431 GCF_000690535.1 Cariama cristata | reverse complement strand
GGGGGGGAGAGAGGGGAAAAAAAACAACCTGTTTTCCTGCATTTGGTACGTTTTTAAAGCAATGATGATGTTGTATAGATAGTGCTCATGTGCAGCAGGCACAAAGCTAGCTGGAGGCATGCCCAGGAGGAGACAGCCCCAAGATAAAAGACCCTGTGTTATAGGGGAGAAATGAGAAGAAAGCCAAAAGCAGCTAGTTAGTTCAATAAAATGGTGTTCTGTCATTCTAGGACTCATTTGTTGGGAACTGTAAGGGCAGGACAAATGGGGATTTTACCCTGAACCCACTGCATTGAGGAAGCTTGGAGAACTATAGTATCATGTCAAAGAGAGAATGAATGTTTTTCTTGCACTGTGACCATGGGGGAATATATAGTTAACTCATAAATAATGCCTTACTCTGAACGGAAAAAGGATTCATGTCTGTTTGGATGGTGTGCTTTTAGAGTACATGAATCCATTTACTTTACTTGGCTCACCTACCATTGCTCAGCTTAGGCAGAAATGAAGAAAGCACTTTCTAATTTAATGTAGGATATAGGCTTGTGAGTGTTGTGGTACTGCTGCTTTGCAAGGCAAGTCCAGCCTCTCCTCCTGCATTTCTGAATTCTCCTTCAGGATCCAGGAATTCCAGAGGTCTGAACCAAACCACCCCTGTGCTAGAGGAGCTAAAGGGCAACCCCTTTCTGCAGTTCCCAGCCCAAGGTGAAAACAAAAAGTGGTGAACTGACTTACATAGTGATAGTGCCTCTTGCCAACATGGGATAATCCTCGGCTCAGCAAAGCTGAGCTCCCATGCTGAGGTCCCACCAGGATGGAGCCCTCATGGCGTGTTTACAACCCCCCTCCGGACCCAAACTGTGCCTTGTACCATCATGGGTGGCTTGCCTTTCCAACCCAGCAGGACACTTGAGATCGTAAGTGTGTAAGCTTAGGGTCCTTCAAATTTAGTGAAATAATGACTAGTGCACAGAAGATCACCCGCTCTCTCTGAGCTATCATGCAGAGTACCAAATCTTCTTAATAAAAGCTGGTCCGGTGAATACACATATAGCAGCAGACTCAGAACAAAGCACACAGGATGAAAAAGCAATGAGCAATGTCCTTTTCAGAACTGTGAGTTTTCCCTCTTAAATGCAGCTTTTACATAAAGGACCTCATTGACACCTCCTTATAAGACCAAGTTTTGGAGTTTTCTCACTCTTAGGGAAAAGAAAACCCTTTCACTGTGAAAAGAAAGGCCAGCCTGCATCTAATTGATTGGCTTGCCATGGTTTACTTTTTTGCTGATGCTGCTTTTTTTTTTTTCCCCCCACAGTGCACAAGATGCAGCAAAATGGTGCATGCTAGCAAAAAAGAGAAGGGTTTTCTATCTGTAGGTGGTTCAGTACTGAGAGCTGAGACAGAGGAAAAAAAAAAAAGCTCTGTTATGTCGTTTATTGGTAAAAGTGAGAACTGTTACTGGAAAATATTTTGTTTTGAGATTAGTTGGTGGTAAGCCATGACTAATGCTCATTGTGCCAATATGTGCTTGCATTTGGGCTACTAGGTCCCCCCGTTCTGCCCTTGCTTATTTTATGTAGCTGATGGAGCCTGTTAAAACTTGTACTGTAAGGTCTTCAGTGGAGGGACTACTTCTTCAAGATTGTTTGCACATTGCTTAATGCAGTGGGGGCCCTGGCTCAGGACTAAAGGCTTTGGGCATTATGATAGCAAAAATAGTAAATTCCATGGTGGTTCTTGGTTGCACTGACCTTTGCGGCATCTGGGTCAATTCAGTTTTGGGACTCTGGGGACCCAGAACTGATGTTGGGTTTCATTCAGGGAGTGGAAGCCAAGTCTCCAGCCATGTTCATTGTGAAGTTTTCAAAATGGAAAACAATTGTTGATTGAAGTCCAAGACTTTTTCTGGCTCTGGTAATCTTGTGTTCAGTATGATCACAATTAAATACATTCAGTATTGGTTTTAGGGGCTTAGTGGGATGTATTGTGTTAGAAGCAAGAGAAAACAATGCATTTGTTACTGGTTTTTGTTTTATTTTAGGCATTTACTTACTTAGGGCTCTCTGGTTTTGTGGATAACCCTGAGGGTCGTCTTGCAAAGCTCGCCCTGATTGCTTTACTTTTCAGTAAAAATAAAAATGAGAAAGAAGGCAACACGTAGCTTTTGTCTCCTTCAGGTATTCTGGAAAGAACTTACCCTACTAAGCTCCATCTGGCAAATTAACAAAAATCTCTGTCCCTAGATGATCAGTGATAAGACACTATGCTGGGAAGTGATGTGGTGATGCAATTGCTAACAGCTAAGAAGTGCTTGTTCTAGTGCTGACTCTTGGTGACCTACACTGGACCAGATTCAGACAGGATTGCTACAGTCAACAGCAGCTGCAAAGTTATAACAGCATTTTCCAGAGAGTATAAAAGCCTGCCGGAAGGATTCACTCAAAATGAAAGGAAACGTGCTTGGCAATGTAGCCTCTAGATTGGGTTGTTTCCTTCTGTGTATTGTAGGGAGAGGACACAACAACTACGCTGCTTGAAAGGAAGATCTAAAGCAGCAAGTGTCCATATGGAAAGGGTTGATTTTGTTCTGTTCCCAGGGCACTGTTTAAAAGAGGTGTTTGCATATCTTGGTGACATAAGTTAAAACAAACCGTTAAATATTCTGGGTTTTCAAACTCCTGTTGCATGAGACAAGGTAGGGAGTACACTGAGGAAGTCAAATGTGTCTACCACAATATTGGACCAACCAGCCGGGCAAAAACTGACCATATTGTTGCTGACAGTACTTTTTCCTACAGGTCCAAATACTTGCAATCTTTAAAAAATCTCTACAAGTATCTTACACCATGAGGTGTTAGACAAAGATCCAAGCTTTACTGAGTTCCCACCATTTTAAAAAATCCTTCCTAGAGGAAAGTTTAAGAAAAAAGACTTCAGTTTAGAGTCCTGCTGGCTGACTTCTGTTAAAGAATAAGTGTTTGGCATACTTTGATTCATCTTGGTTCTCCATACTTGGTTTGCAGATAGCTGTTTGCTTCAATAGCAATCCAGAAGAACCACCACTCAGTGACTGATGTGTGATGGTTTTCTAAAGTAGCTGGCCATCATTTTTCTGCTTCTTCTCCAAGTACGAGCGAAGTCTTATCTCTCTTTCTTGTGTATAAAGCAGCTGTAGGCAGAAGCTCCTCAACTAGACAAATGGTTTGACTGGAGAACAACATTTTATAATTTACAGGATATGGCAAACTTTTTTGTGTCTTTTGTTCATGGTATAAAGAGAATGCCAACATGTTACTCATGAAGTAAGGGTAAATAGGAGATGTGCCATCTTTAGATTGTGGTTAGAATCATTATAAAAATCAATATTGTTTTACTTAAAACTATGAAATCATGTCCTAACTGCTGTCTAAGATTTTTCTTAAGGAGCTGAGCATGCTTGGTTTTTCACCTGCAGGGGAAGTTGCCATGATTTATAGGTTGAAAAGGTAGGAGGATCAATAGTGCTAAGCACAAAAAAAGGTATTAAATTGGGTAGCATGGAACCTGAAGGTCCCTGAGACCTGTGGCAAATAAATCCATCCAACAGGACAGGTCTATTTTGATCCTTCATGTAGCTCTCCTTATTTCTTGCATATGTGGAATGCTGATCCCCATCACAAAGTGGAAGGACCATAAGATGGAGTCATTGAGATTAAACGCTGAGTACATTCTTGCAAGGGATAAGGCAGAATGTAGTCCGTTTATGCACAGATGTCATAGGGTGAGAACTGGCCCTTTGGAAGCCTCTTGAAGGTATAATTGCAACTCATTATTGAGTAACGTAGAAACCCGTGTTACCAAATACTAATGAATATGGAGGACAGATGAAGACTTAAAAATTGCTTTCATTTCTGCATTCAAGGTATGCCTGCCAGAAGTAAGATTGTCTGAAAGCAATGTGACTATTTCTGGCAATAGTCAGTTTTGAAATACTCGACATTTTCAGTAGTTTTCAGTTGACTCAGGCAGAGAAGTCTTAATTATGAAAGTGTGTGATGGTAGTAGGGGAAGCTCCATGCAGCAGTGAAAAATCACTCCAGCTTACAGTGAGTATAAAGCAGAACGTTTTTGAACAGAAGGAGAAAAGAGCAACACTGGGAAGTGCCTGTGACCACTGTAAGACTGAAGTGTTACTTTTGTCATCCTGGGGAGCTAATGAGCCTGGTCAGAGGGAAGATTGTGACTTGAGAGAGAGGATGAAAACAAGAGTGTGTGAAATGGAAGATATGGAACAATTCTCGCTGCTCAGACCCTGTGAGGCCGATCGAGATGTTGAGCAGAGGTTGAACACTGAGACTTGCCAGCTGTAGCATGTCCAGCGTCTGTCATTTCACTGCGATTCATTGGCAGTCCTTTGCAGGGGCAGCACGTCCAAACTGAGGTTTTCGCAGTTGTGTATGCTCCAGCAGAGACAGGAGGCGTATGAAGAACAGTGGAAAGCCGAGCTCTACTCAGAAATCTTTGTCTAATAGAGAATGTAATAATAACAATGTAAGAACAGCTTCTGTTGTCCTGCCTCTGACAGTGGTCGGTAACGAGCTAAAAGAGCAGGGCAGACTTAGTGATGCTTTTTTAGTGTATTCTCCCAGTTTTCAGTAGCATGTTGCATTCTGGAGCCAGAGGTGGTATCCTCAAGGTTAGTAGCCCTTGACGGATTTCTCTTACATGGCTTTGTGCAATTGCTTTTGGATCCCTTTAAACTCTGACGTCTGCAGTATCCTGTGGCAATGTGCTCCACAGCTGAATAATAACTAGTGCAAGAAAGAGTCCTTTTTCTCTTTGTTTCAGAGTAACCTTCTGATAGTTTCATTTAGTGTGCCCTCACTTTTGTATTAGTTCTCTCTGGAGTGGAAAATGGTTTGTTTTCAGATGCATAAATACCCTGATATGGCTTTGCGTTGTGGCCTCCCAAACAGATTCTGGTATTTTAAAGTGTTTGTCAAACAGCACTTCTAGAAAGTCAGTGATGTCCATCTATTGTGTTGGTTGCATGGTGGGATGCAGCAAGGATGACAGGACTTATCACTGCTGATGCCTGCAGGTCCTCATGAGAGAAAAGTCAGTTACTGGGCTCTTAAGTCTATTTTTAAAGAAGTTAGGCTGATCTCTTAGATATCGTGATGTGTAGCTGGGAGAGGGAAATGTGGACTTCCAACAGGCTGTGGTATGACTCAGTTGTACTGTGCAGTTAAGATCATAAACTAAATAAAAACAGCGTGTCTCAGAAATCTTGGATCTGAGTAATTAGTGACCAATGCAGTTTATCTAAAATCTGCAACTGCATCTCATCCGAGTATTTGTAAGAGGAAATAACTCAATCTGACTAAGAACTTTCAAGATCAGACCCACAATACCAATGCTGCTAGTAGATGATTTAATCTGTGTACGAGACTTTAATTTCTAGAGAGCTACACTGGAATAACTGCTTCAGTGATCTCTGCCTGCCTAATACTGTTGCTTTTTATGACAGGGAATGTAGGTATTCCTGTTTACTTTCCCAACCAACAAGTCAGTCAAGTAACCTTTTAGGAAATAACTGCAGGTCACTTCTGAAGCATGCCTTGCTGCATGGAAACCTTTATTGCCAGGATGAATGATATTCTTAGATATTCATGGGAAATAAACAGCAATAATCCTGACAGGAGGTGTTGGCAGAATGAAGTGTGAACAGGAAGCGATTAAAGATAAAAGGCAATCTCAGGAGTTACCTGTCGCTCGCTGTGTGATTACAGGTGTGGCTGGAACAGGTCACAGCATAGCACCTGCCGACAACAAGCAAACCGGGATCCAAAGTTTGCTCCTCTCCCAGGCTTGACCCCTGTTCTGTAACCAGGCTGATCACACCGAATAAAACTCTTGGTGCTTAACACACGCTTTTTAGCTTTGACTGTGTTTCAACGTAGACAGAAACATGCTATGTGTGTTATAAGCAAAGCTGTAGTGACTCCTAGATTAAGCTTCCAAGACATTTAGCATTAAAACACTTACCTTCATTTTCATTATAATTATGCAGTGAACAAGGCAGGAGTCTAAGCAAAACCAGCGTGTAATCATGCAATAAGGACTGCCTCGTAATGACAAGGGAGGCAAATGATGGTTGCACCATCTACCTTCATTAGTGTATTTCCCAACCACTGTGAGTTTTGTGGGTTGGTTTTTTTTTTGGTGGTGTGTGTTTGTGGTTTGGTTTTTTTTTTTTTTAACTTTTAGTCCCATTGGCCACCTTCCTTATGGATTTGGTGTAAGTTTTAAATAATACTGTACATACTCTCTAATACAGAAGGTCATGCATATTTTCTAAGTGATTATCAGAGTATCATTAGATGGTATCAGTGTTCTATCTATTTTAATTTGCTATGGATTCTTATTTATGAATAACAGGATACGTGTGATAAATGTGGACCATGTGTTTTGTGTGTGTTGGCTTCCATTTCTGTGCATACAAAGCCTGAATCCTTAGGCTTTATGAAAAGAGACAGAAAAGATGAAATCACGAGTAATACTTAGTGTTTTAATGGAGCTCTCTGAAGTTACTCTTCCAGTTTACAGCCTGGAATTGATACTCCTCCACATCAATTATCTAGCTTGCCCTCCTCAGCCTCCACCACCCTGACCTGTCTTCAGAGAAATCTTCTAAATCAATCCAGAAGAGAAATGTTTTCCCGCGGGGAGCAGGATGTGCAAGTCTTGCATGGGACATGCTCTTCCCGCAAATAGGTAGCCTTCATCTGAGACCTGTGTTTACATTTCAAATGATGTGGTCAAGAGGCGAGTGGACTACCTCATGTAGTTAGAACATGCATATGTAGCAAGTGAGTTCACAGATCCAAATCTGAGCATCCCTAAACCAGTGGTGGTGAGAGAGGGAGATGAAGGGAGGAGATCTTAGTGCTCCATACCAAAACCCCTCCATGCTCAGGTCTCTGTTCGCTGCGCTCTCAGATGGAGAGTGATTACCACTCTCCCTTATTTAGTCCTACACTTTTCTTTCCCCTCTGTGATTCCTTTGTGCTACTGTTTGCCTTTGTTGCCAGGTCTCAGCTTGCTTAGGCTTTTCAATTGTTTGCGTAGGTTTAATCTTCTTTGAAAGGTCAGCCTTCTGCTAAAGAAGGATGAGCACTGTGACAAGCAGTGCAGCTTTGGTCATTGTGCAGCTCTGTAGTCTGGGAAGTTCACCGTGTGGTACTCCTCATTAGCTAGAGCAACCAAATTTACCAGGAGCAGAATGCATTACTTATGCAAGTCTTATGTAAGAATCTTGGCAGAACAATTTAAACATAATCACTGAGGTAAGAGGGTGGTTCCAGGATGTACCCACTGTTCTTAAAATATTAGCTCAACAAATCAGTAGTAGGTAAGCAAAAGGAGCAGACTAGTTAGCTAAGCAGTTTTTTTTGTTGTTGTTGATGAGTCTCTCTAAGGCAATGCCCTGCCCATGATGAAAAAAGACCGATCTGCCATCTTTTGAACTGCTGCGGAGAAATTTGCTTAGACACTAGAAACGTTGCTGCATTCCCTCACCTGGAGAGGGAGTAATTGTTTGGGACACACATGATTTGCAGTTCAAATTCCAGCTCCTCCCTGGGTAGGTCTGTTTACTCTAAACTGTTGTCTGGGTTTGGGTCTAAGGGCACTCATACACACAAACGGCAAACAGGTTTGGCTTGACTGAGGACTTCCCAGTGGGGAGGTTGGAGGCAAATTGCAAAGCCCTGGCAAATGAAAGACGTGAAAAATGAAGCAGTCTAGTTATGTTTAAAAAGGTCTTAAGTATCCAGCCTTTGTTTCCTTTACTCATAGCTTTGAGGGGAAACTGGCTTAAGAGGAAGAGAATAGCTCGACTCCTGGTAGATGTGTATCTTCGCCCAGGCTGGCTGGTGCAGCACTTCCTCGTGCTGTTTCACTCCTGCATTGCACAAGGCTAAGTGACTTTGTCCTTGGAGCTGTCAGCTCCGGAAAGGATTGGGACCATCCAAATAATGACTAAACTATTTTTCAAAGTTTCTAGGATTAAGTGTTAGTTCTCAGTCATGTCTCCCAATCATTTTGTTATAGATATACACACATGTTCTTTGAAAACAGAACAGCAACCACATGAGTTTTTAATTGCTCGTAAAGATAAAATTTCCTTTGCTAGCACCTTTCAAAACAATTTTTCTGTGTTGTTTTTAATGTTGGCGCAGAATAGCCCTTAGAGATGTAACTGAAACATCTGAATATATATTGCTTTAGAAGACATCCTTCACCAGCAGGCGATGGAAATATTTCTGACATGAAGGGAGGGGAAGGAGTCTGCAGAAAGAGGTGAGCTCTGACTCGCATCTTCAGAGCTCGTGAGGCTGTGTTTACCCTAGCCCTGCCAAGTGGGCACTATCGAAGGCTTTGTGCTGCTTTGGGGGCTCAGTGGAAGCTGTGCCTGAGCAGGGCTCCCACGTAGGCATGAGGGTATGGAAGCCGGTCAAAACACAGCTGCGAATCCTAACAGCATTTGACAAAACAGTGAACTGTTCGCTCCCAGCCTCACCTTGCACCAGCTCTAACAGAGCTCTGTACTGCTGCCAGCACCTCCTGGTGATGCCCCTGACAGCACCTACACCTGCGCCCCTCAAATTAGGTCTAGGGCTCAGAGTTTTGCTAGGGAAATGATGGTTTGGAAAATTTTCCGCTCTCAGATGTGAAACAAAATGGAGACAACTTCTTCAGTTAAAAGGACATGGCATATGAAATAAAATGAGATGTGAGACAGCAAGGAAGACAACACTCATGTTATTTGGTGTGAATTGTACAAAGCAACAAAATCCATGAATTTTTGTCCATCAAAAATTCAGACAACTGAAGATAGCTGAGTAGAAGGTATGTGGGGAAAAGCTATGTTGTCCAGTGTAAAATTTCAAATTAACTTGCTTCAGGCATGTCCTGGTCCTGGCTGGGATAGAGTTAATTTTCTTCCTAGTAGCTGGTACAGCGCTGTGTTGTGGATTTAGTATGAGAATAATGTTGATAACACACTGATGTTTTAGTTGTTGCCAAGTAGTTCTTGCCCTAAGTCAAGGACTTTTCATTTTCCCGTGCTCTGCCAGCGAGGAAGGGCACAAGAAGCTGGGAGGGAGCGTGGCCAGGACAGCTGACCTGAACTAGCCACAGGGATATTCCAAACCATAGAGCGTCATGGCCAGTATAGAAACTGGGTGGAGTTGGCCGATCACTGCTTGGGGACTAGCTGGGCATCGGTCAGTGGGGGGTGAGCAATTGTACTGTGCATTGCTTGTCTGTCTCTGGTTTTATTTCTCTTGTATTGTTATCCCCCTTTTCATTACTGTTATTATTGTATTTTATTTCAGTTATTAAACTGTTCTTATCTCAACCCATAGGTTTTACTTTTTTCTGATTCTTCTCCCCATCCCACCGAGGGTAGGGAGGAAGAGTGAGTGAGCGGCTGTGTGGTGCTTAGGTGCCAGCTGGGGCTAAACCACGACAGGTGTGTTCAGGGCGCTGTATCAGCCTTCAGCGAATGCGAGTTTGAAATGTGCTATGTAGAAACTCATGACAGGTTAATCCATATACAAGTTTTGGAAGTGAAAAATAAATTTTCTTTGTACAAGAGTTAATGTTCAATGAAAAGAGCTGTACTGGGTCCAGCACTGTTGCTATAGTTTGAGTGTTGGTATTGGGGGAAAAAAAAAAAAAGAGGGGCATAGGGAGAACATGCATGGACAGTAGGACAGGAAAGTCAACAGTCAAAGTGCTTTCTGGAGACACTGCTTTGAGAAAAGGGAGTGATCATGGAGTAAGGGCTTGGAGTGGGAAGGTAAAGATACATCCTGGGGCATGGTGTTGTAAGGTAGCTTGAGCCAAAACACAATAGTGATGCTACAAAAAGGGGAGGAGCGTGTCCCTGCATCTGTGTTCATTCCTGGCTGTTGTGGTACTGACAGCTCTTCTTTTTCCTTGGTTGGTTGTTTTTTTGGCTATTATTGGCTCTCTGAAAAGAAAAGTGAATGCCAGAGATGGAGCTCTTGGGAGGGGACTGGGCCACGTGGCTGGGACAGGGGATGGAGGGAAGCATTTGCTTTCTGCAGCACTGAGCTGCCACGCTGGCACTGGCCCAAGCTAGAAACCACTGAAAAGGGCGACAGCGGCTGAGGGTTCACCTCTCCCGCATCTGACTCCGGAAATCAACCTAGAAAATGAGCACTGTGACCTGGTATTGCAGGCAATTCACAGCTCCGCCCAGGCCCTTCCTGCGTACCTTTTGCTGTCCGTTGTGTACGTGCTGCCCTGTGTAGTTCCCGTGTTCATTTGTGAGGCGTCTACTGAAATCTGGTGACATCACTAATACTTTTATTTTAACCCCAGAAACCTGGGCTGATATTTTCAGGTTTGGAAACTAGTGGCAGAACCAATGTCCAAGATGTTTGTAATTTTTTCTGGGGAAAAAGAAGGAAACGATCATTTATAACTTCTGTGAGTCACTGCTGATGTTCAAAACCATGTACTGTAAATGTTTCTTTTAAAGAAAAATTTGTATCTATTCCCCAGGAACACTGCTGGCCTTCCAGCAGTAAAACCAGTATTTCCGCTGAGGAGAAGGAGGCTCTTCTCCCCGAGAAGCCTTTCTTTTTGCTCCCGCAGTTTGTATGAAAGACGTACAAAGCCAGCTGGTCAGATGGATTAGAAAGCACTGCACCACGTCAATGGGCGCCCTTGTTTGTGTTGCTGAGAAGAGATTCTTAGTTAAGAAAGAAAGAAATGCCTCCCCTGTAATCGCCACTAACGAGGAGACCCGAGTGAAGTTTTTGTTTTTTAAAAGGCTTTGGCAAAAGACGTTTTGGACTCTCAGATTAGTTTCTGTTCCCTCTCCCTCCCCACTTGATCCTTAAGGATTTGCCCGAGTCATGGATTTTTACTGGGCTTGTTAACTCTGTTGTTATTTTTTTTTTCAGCCAAGAGGATAAAGAAATCTTTTAGCAAGAGCCACTCACTGGGGATTAGCTGCGAGTGGGCCGAACAAGGTGGTGACCGCCCGGAGGGGGTGACCCCTGACTCCCAGCTCTGGTTGGAGCTCAGCTTTTGCCTCTGAGCTGAGGGCTCCCAACAAGGGTTTTCTCCATCCTCGCCCATCTCCCTCCGTGCAGTGACAGGCAGTGCAGAAGATGGACTCTGTGTTATCACAGCTGCTATTCTGCAAAACTGGGGAAAATGATAAAGTAGATAGAATATCAAAGGGTACGGTAACTGTTATTGGAAGGAAACCATAACCTCTTTTACCACCTAAAGGGACCTGTCTGCTTTCCTCCTCTGTAATTTTCAGAGCTGCAGGGGTTTTCCCTGCACTGCAGCGGGGCTTCAATTAATTGCAGAGCTTAAAGGTGGCAAGAGTGGCTTTTGGGAAAGTTTCTGTTACAGATGGTAACTCTACCTGCTCCTGATGGTATCATGGTTGCTGTGGTGGTGGCAGAGAAAGGTTTCAAGGGAGCCGCTTGCACGAGCTTTGACTACTATATGAATTGAACCCATTTACTTTGGCTGGGAAGTTACAAGCGATGCATTTGGGATGCAAGACACAGTAGGAAGAGAAGCCAAAAATTAAACTGAAACCTTACGTGTACTGGAGGTCAGACTGTGAGTGTAAGCCTAATATGTAGATGAGTATCACCAAACAAATAAGTTATGCAGATTAACTCTGCTTTTGAGAAAATGGGTTAAATACTATGATATCCACTGTTTTACAGTCTGTGAAATCCTGGCTGTTTTACAAAGCAGTCAACTGCATCCTTTTATCAGGTTATCAGGGGCTTGAATCAATTCATGATGAATAAGTGTCTAACCTACTCTATTGAAAGGTCTGTCAGTCATTGTAGTGTACCAGTAGGTTTTCAAGAAACAGCTGTGGAGAAGGAACTTTTCCCTCCTAGCTATTGTTAGAGGAAAAGTAACAAATCGCTTTCATTGTTGGAAGGGGGTATCAGCTCACGCAGAGTCAGGTTCAGTGATGTGTGTTATTTTTTGTGTGAATAAACCGGATGGAATTAGATGGACCTCCAGTGTACTAAGGTGTTGCACCTTAAAATGAGATTTCCCAACAAGTCGTAGGAATTAAGCTCCAGTGCAATTTAGATAGATGCCCTGGCATACAATGAATGGGGGAAGAGGGGAAACAATGATGTTAAATATACTTTACATATTTAAATATATATACATTTGATACATATTCATGTGCAAATACAATGTATAAGTGTTAGTTTTTTGCTTCCTGGCTATTAATTAGTAGTTGATTTCTTGTAAACTTGTTTGGTAGAGGAATGCTCTCAGAGGCTTTGTAAAGGGAACAGGCTATAGCAGCTGTAGAGGTATTTAGAAGAGGGTCTCTGTGCATGAGGAGGCAGACAAATAGGAAGAAGTTGTGTAAAAAGCTGGCAAGGAGCAGGAGTAATCCAGGAGGGGCAGGTGATCTGCAATAAGCATAGGAAGAAGAAGGCCTTTAGGATTAAGAATATGGCAAACTTTGTGCCTTCCCGGTATCTCCTTTGTCCCTCACTCTGTGCAGACCTGGTTTTTTTCCCATGTTTGTTGCAGTTGATGAAATGCCTAGTCAATACAAGCAGTGTTAAAACTGTTAGCTATTGGGAAATACAGAAAGCTGCAGTGTGCATTTCTCCACCACCAGCAGCTGTCATGAATGCATCAAACTTACTTTTTGCCCTAGCTTTCTATAGGGTATTAGATTAGATTCAGAGTCTCCCGGTTGGTTGTTTGGTCCTTACTGGCCTGGAGTAAGGGTCTGTGGCAGGCTGCTGAGAGCTCGAGGAAGAGAGCTGCAGCTGGTGGTTTCACTCCTTGGCTGCAAAGAAACCGTCTTTGGGCAGGGTCAGATTGCTGAAGGTAAAGTGACATGTTGCAGCTGATCATGTCTCTTTTTGTGCTGGGGACATCCGATGCCCCCTCCTCATCTTATTGCCCCTCTTCCCTGCTCCTGGCTGCCTGCTCCCCCCGGCCGGCAGCAAGTCTAGAGCCCATCAGGCCCCGAGTGAAATGGATTCAACTCACTGGCCTGGAAGAAAACTAACGTGACAAAAAAGTGAATTGTTTGCTCCTGGGTTAATGAACTGAATCAGCTCAGTGAAGGCTCTGATGAACATTAGTTTGATGCGAGAGAAAGGGGTGTGTTAGCATGACTGGGATGGAGAGAAGAAAGGGCAGGGCTGGAGCATGGGATGTGCTACTTTTGGCAGTGATGAACTGTGAGACTGACTCAACTCTGACATGTAACTTCTTCAGGAGGGCCTTAATACGGGACTGTGAAACAGGAACTGCTTTTAGCAGAAGCTGTGCTATGGCCGGTCATTATTATAAACAGCCAGTGGTACATGTGCTAAAACAAGAGATTACAGTGCGCACGCAGGGCTCCCACATTCATTCAGAAGGAGAGCAAAGCACACGTGATAGATGTTGGCCACACTGCTGAATGCACTGCTGCAAGTCACTCTGGCGCTGTAAAGGTGAAAGTCATATCAGAACTTACTGGAGGGGGAAATAAGTAATCAAGATGAAGGGAGATTTATTCCCAATCTCCTAATAACCAGCATGAAAGCACCATCCTCCTGAAGAAGAAACGCTGTGTCTGTAGAATATGATGAAAAAGTGTTAATCATAGATTAATTTCCTTAGACTGAGCTTTCAGGGTACTCCAGGGTTCTCATTTATTTTGGTCCTGAAAAGCATTTATCATGGCTTTATTAAGGCTCATGTGACAAGCATTTTGGAAGCTCTGTTTCATATCAGCTAGCCAAGTTCCTTTTAGTTGTGTTGTGCTGGAGGTCAGGGCTGAGACCTTTGCCTCACAAAGTGACCCAAGAATTTGGGCACAGAATTATGTTCTAATTTATTGAAAGCATGAAGGAGAAAGTTTGCATTTCATAGTGTGTTCACAGCTTCAGTGAGTTTGAACAATCAGGTCTCTGATGAATGTTGGTAGTAAGTAGTATTGAATAGAGGAAAGTTTTTCATTTCCTTTAGTGAAGGAAGAAGGTTAGAGATTTTACGCTTAAGCTTTTTGCCTTGATGTCTTTTTCTCTTGGCATTTCATCCCCACCTTGCATGCTTTTTTCTTGTTGCCCTCTCTTGTTCAAAACATATAGCTAAAGTTAACAGAGAATGAACATACTGCTTTACTTGAAAGGTTTTCTTTGCTCACAATGTAAGGTCAAACCATTTTCTAAGTAGTAAAATTCTGTAGACAGCGAATTGTGGAAGTTCAGATGTATGCATGACTGGGACAACCTCTTCACCCCTTCCCAGCTTGCACCTGGTGTTATCAACGTGTTTTCTAACACCTTTGTGCTTCATTTACAACTCTCTATGGTCTTTGGCAAAAGGAGGTGCAAGTGCTTCAGCCCTGGGTTGGCTGCACAGAAAGGTGCAGGACTCTCTCTGCCCTTCCTTGGAAAGGCTCTGTTACAGTGCAGCGTGACTATCATGACTGTGGGCTGGGGTTAGCTCTACCTGGATAAACCAGGCCTGTTGGTACTAACTTACCATCTAAGACTGTGAAATGGCAGTTGAGGATATCTCACACGTTGCAGTATCACCCTTCAAACAGCTAGCAGCTTTTCTGCTGAAACAGAGCATCACGCAAATGTCTCTCAGCCCAGGGTGCATCAGAGAAGGCATGAACCATGCATTTTTGCATTGACCACACTTCAAGCGATAGCCCTTAAACTTCAAAAACCATACATTTTTGTTCATTTTAATAAACCAGCCCATCTTCAATACTCTTTCAACTTGGTTGTAACATTTATTGGTATAACTCAATAACTGGAGCGTTTAGGGTAGAGGCATTGGAAAGAGCCAGACACCACACTGTTGTCCTTGATCCAGTCATTTGTAGCAACTTCAGGATTTAAGTGTCTCCTCAGACACCGTGCTGTGGCTTTAGGAAACCTCCGGCTTTGCCACAGTTTAGTCACATTTGAAAAGTTTGTCAAGTCTTAGCAAGAATTCTGCTCTGACCTGAGCTGACTGTTAGCTTTCACATGCTATTGGTATTAGCATTGTGATTTCATCTTTCCTCAAAAGAAGCAATAGCCTTTATTTGCAGTAGGAGGACTACGTGCAAAAGATGACTCTTATTCCAGGTTTTTCTTCTTTTAGTTATAAATGCCCTCTGAAATAAATCTGCAAATGCAAGATATAATTCAGATCAGCTGGAGCAATACATTCAGTGGATCATGCACAGAAAGTTGTGGGTGTTCCTCATATGTCATCCAGATTTTTTTTTTCTAATGTTCTTGGCTAAAACGTGATGTTTTTGTGCGGACAGCAGTACTAACATTCTGTTGACCCCCCAAGCCACTGCTAACCACCTGGAATTAAGTTATTTTTATAATTGGCAGATTTTCTATAAGCAAAATCGTTCAGATTTAGCAGCTGGATGGAAATGCCTGGCATGCTTTCTGTGGTCATCCTTGATTGCAGACATTACAGGGTAAGGCAAATGTGCTGCAAACATGTGGTATGTTTGCATCTTTGTGAAGGGATTGATGACTGGCCTAGCTGAGTTACCCAGGCATAAGCCACCTAGTCTCCACATATAAGCCTTCCTAAAAGATTAGTGGGTCTTGGAGCCGGAAATTGGGTAAATCTGTGTTGAACTGGAAATATCCACAAAATCTGAACACAGAGCCCAATGGGACTGTTGAGTCTGGCAGTTTGACTTAACCAAGGTTTGCTATAAAATGCATGATATATGCTGATATTATTTTCCAAGTATCCTGAAGGTTTTTTTTCCACCTTAGTTAGAGAGGACTTTAGAGTGGCAGTCTCGATAGGGACCCTTCAACGTTTCCTTACATCTCTTTGCAGATGCTGAAATTATCTGTTCTGTTTTTCTGCTCTACACATTTCTTTCTATTTTCTGTTTTGTCTAAGCTCAGGTAAACTAAATAGAGAGCACTTTAGAGTCACCTTCCCCTGGGTCTATATGCTTTCTATGAAACTGTCAAGGGTGTTACCCTTGGATTTCTACAGGAGGAAAGCAAATGGCAACTGAATGAAGTACAAGAAAAAGGAGAAAAACAGATATTTCAACCCTCCCCCCCCCCAGGCCAAACGGATCAAGAGAACTTTCTCTGCTATTCCTGATACAAGCAATATGCTTTTGAAGTGAGCGAGACCATGGTGGAGTGACGGTTCAATATCATCTCTGACACTGTTGCCTCTGGAGAAGCTGATCCCGAGCACCAGGGACTCCCACAGGTCCCGTTGGGGTGAGGGTCCCCGCGCCTGTGAGAGGGTGCTCCAGCACGTTGCTCCATCCCAGCAGGCTGTAACTCCCAGTGCTCAGCATCACAGGTATCGCAGTTTGACTTTGCTGCAAGGCCCTCAGTCTCTGACATTTCCACAGATTTTCAGCAGTGAGACAGGGTTCAAATGATGTTAAAAGAGATAGTGGGAAGCTGACAAGCGAGTGTCAACAGGGTCTCAGTTGTCATCAACCTTTCCCGGAGTCCCACAACAGTTCTGGCGGAGGCGTTGGCCAGCTTGTAGACCTGAATGTCTCAGTGCCCTGATGTTTTGCTGGATATTATTTGCCCATAGTTTAGGCCAGGGACCAGGAATCTGGGGGCCGTAGGCTGAAATGATTTCCTGATTTCTCTGTGTACAGCCAAAACTGCGTGCATGGTCCTCTTTTTGTGCAAAGCTCCAGTGAGCCTTTGAACATGGGTGCCGTTAATGTGACAGGGCCAGGATTTTACCCCAGGCATTTTTACATCTGCATGTATAATCTGCTCTGAGCAGCTTCAGACAATACTGTGAATAAAAATGCCTGGGCAGGTCTCCACAAGCGCTGTCCCTGTGCCATATCTCATAGCACTCTCCTGATGAGAGTATTGAGCAGATAGTCCTTAGGGCCATAGGAGTGAGAGCTCTTTTCAAATCATCATTTGCAGTAGTAAAACAGGGTGTGTTGCTTACTGACCAACAAAACAGCCACTTGCCTAAGGCTCCTAGCACCCGCTCTGAGGCGTTGCAATACTTGTACAAATAGTCTTCCTTCCAGTTCTCAGTCTTCACTGGTTCTTTACACTTCTTCCTTCTGTGCCGTCCGTCCTGGTTGCCCCGTGTCTGGGTGGTCTCTGTTCTGTTTGGATGCAATTCCTGGGAGTGCTGCCCTCCTGCACCCTCCTGTTACCTTGGGAAATGCCTAACTCATTACCTTTAACAAATGCACATGGTAGGAAAGATGTTGGTTTCCAAAAAAACCTAGCACAGAGATCCAGACCTGTTCATTCCTTGCATTTTCGGTTTGGGGATCTGCTTTGATCCAGCCTCGCAAACATTAGGTCTGAACTTGTGCCAGTGTCTGATCTGACAATGTTTTGATTTGAAGAAACACGCCAGTGTTTCTGTGAATTTTTTTCTTTTTTCTTTTTTTTTTTTTTTTTTTTTGTAAGAGAAATTAAACTTGAGTGGTTTGAGGGGGAATATTTTAACTATTTAGATGTTTCTGTGATATGAAACAGATCAATAGCTGTTGAAATACAAGTGATGGCCAAATCCTGGACCTCATGTCCCTGCGCTCAGAAAAGGGCCTGCGCCCAAGACAGCTGGGGAATCCTCCCAGGGTTTACAAATCCTTTTGGGTAGGTTCATTAGCAAGTAAAACAAATATAAACCAGTGTAAATAGAAAGCTGGGTTAAAGTTTAATGGGTGGATAGTTTGAGAGGTGCCCTGGAGAAAGCCATCTCAGCCCTTTGCTGTTGAGCTCAGTTCCCCATCTCCAGAGCATGCCTGCTGATCCCTGCGCTTTCTGCTGTGCGTTAATGGAAACTGCTCGGACAGACTACCTGGAGCAAGGAGATGAGCCTTTTGTCCTGAGAGACTTACTTATTCCCTCTTGTTCTGATCATAGGCCTGCTTTGGCAAGGTTTTTGGCAGATTTTTCTAACCTCTTGAGGTATTACTTGGGCCCAGCTCTGTTTGAAGGAAGAATTCCTTGCGCTGGAGCCTTTCCCTAAATAGCTCCAAGAGTTTTGCCGAATATAAATTGTAGCCTGGTATTACTTACGGCTTTTCATTGCTGTCTACTCTTGACAGCTATTTCTGCCAAGAGGTGCGTTTTGAGAACCAAATGAATTTATGTATATCTGAGAAATTAAAAGCTTCTCTGAGCAGAGAAGCCTATCAGTAAAATTACATCCAATTTTCTTTTTGGGCGACTGGTGTGCTAAGGCCATGGGAAGGCTTTGCAGACAAGAGTTGCATTTGGAGCCTGGAGTACACTTGGCAGTAATGTGAATTGCCAAAGATGTCTGAGAGAAGTCGGTTTCCCTTGGTATCTTGCTGATCAGGTTGGTATGTAACGTGAACCTCTGAACAGCACAGCAAGTGCTTCCAGCTGGGTCCTGCCCCCAGGCCCCACGAGCACAGTCCCTCATGTGAAGGAGCCGCACGTGAGATGATGGGGTTGTCGGAGAATGCTCACCTACATCTAGTTTTTAGGGGCCGAATGTAGTCTCCGCTGTTTGATGTTTGGGAGGAGGACTCCTGTGTGTAGCAGTTAATTTCCGGCAGTTCCTGATGTCTTTGTAAGTGCCTCGGGTTGCCACAGTCTGCCAAGTACGTGCCCATTGGGGCACTCTGATCTGTCCATCTCTCCACAGCCTTATGGAACCTTTTCTGAATTTTTGCAGAGAAATTCAGGGTGGCAGTCGCTGAGGCTGGGACCATGCAATTCTGTGGCTTAGAATACCCCTCGGGTTCATGATGGCCACAGCCTTCTCTTTTAGTCAAGATTCAGGATATGCTCCAGATTATGCATCAGTCTCAGCCTTTCCTTACCTCCCACCTGCAGTAACACATGGTTACCCCTTCTTTTGTAGCAACACCAATGCTCATGCAACTCTGCTGCAGTGTTTCAGGGAGCTGATCCAGCCAAAAAGTAACCTGAAAATGAAGTGATGACCTCCTCAGGACATCATGTAAGTGTTAATGCTGGTCCATGGGACAGACTGGAAACACATATCCCAGAGTGAGGGAAGAGCTCTACCTGTGTGTGGGAAGAGTTGATACTGCATTACAACCTCAGTGATTTGGATGGGGAATTTATAACTGAGAGCCTTATCTAAGTCACTCATTGTTAATGTTACCATGTTTGTCCTGCAGTAATATCAAGAGGCTGCAATCATGATAGCAGCACCGCTGTGCCTAGCTCTGTGTACACACCAGAGGAAAACTGCACAGCGTTTGCAGTCTCCATAGCTGTGACAGATGAACACAACCAACGACAGGACAAATGAGCCATTCTGTTCCTGACAAAAGTCCCTGTCCCTCCTCTTGCTCTGTATTCTGTCCAACAGGGGCAGCAGCTTTGGAGATGATGCAGGAAATATGGCACCTATAGTGCTACTCTACATGGTACACCCTCGCAGATGCAGGGAAACTAGACTTCTGCACTGTAGGCTGTCTCCAGATCGTAAGTTACCAAAGTTACGTAAGTTGCGCCAGGGGAGGTTCAGGCTGGATATTAGGAAGAACTTCTTCACTGTAAGAGTCGTTAGGCATTGGAACGGGCTCCCCAGGGAGGTGGTGGAGTCACCATCCCTGGAAGTGTTCAAAAAGCATTTAGATGTGGCACTTCAAGACATGGTTTAGTGGGTTTAGCGGGCATGGTGGCATCGGGTATACGGTTGGACTTGATGATCTTTGAGGTCTCTTCCAACCATAATGATTCTATTCTGTTCTATGACTTATCCTATAGGAGTTTGTCTGAACTGACAAAGTCTTGTCTTCAATACCTCTGCACCAAGCTATTGCAGTGAGTTTCTGTCTTATCCAATGTTTTAATTATGTTCTAAAAATTCACTGAGTGTTCCTTATTTCTTGTATCTGAGATAACGTGAATAGCTGTTTCTCATTTATCTTCTCTGTGGCATTCATAACTTTGCTAACCAGTGTAAGCTGAGCTATATTACGTTTTTCAAGTGAGAGGTGACCCAGCCTTTTATGACCTCGGGCTGTTAGTTGGGGAAAAAATGCAGCTATAGGGGTGAGAACTGCACAGTATCCAGCCCTCACCACTCCCATGGTATGATCTGCTCTTAGTACTTCTGGGAGTCAAGGTACGTTTGCAGTTATACGCTGCAAGCTGAAGGAAGTATTCCTCTACACGTTGCTGCGGGTTTAGCTCTGTGACTCAATTCAGAGATATGGTGGATTTTTGTTGTTGTTGGATTTCGTTGTTATTGGGCATTTCTCTCTTGCTGAAACATTTCTCTACAGTAGAAGTTTCTGTAACGAGTGTACGTATCAGCTTTTCAGCCACTACTTATCTTACTACCTTGGGCTGTGAACTGCAGTCGAGGAGCAGGTGTATGTAGACCACACAACTGGGCAGCAACCCTGGGTGGAGGAGGGAAGACCCACAGGGGCTGGTATCCTTTTTAACTGGTACTGTCAGTCCTTTATTAATGAACCATTTAAAAGCAAAACAAGTGAACTACAAACTTTAAAGGAGTTTACTTCTGCCCTCTTTTTGTGAGGATCGCGGTCACATCTCTGTGTGTGTCATTCGTTGAGGGGCCCACTGCATCAGCTACTCCAGGTGCCTTGCCTTCCTTTACTGCTGGATGAACGCAGCATCATTTGGGAAAAAATGGGAAACATTTCAGAAATTGGCAAATTTGAGAGGATTTCATCAGTTAATATCAGTTGGCTCCCAGGAATCATTTAGGGAACAATTCCCTTATTTTGATTCAGAACAGAACTAGAAAGTGAATGCAAGTCTTGTTTCTTTTGTACGTACAAGTGATATAAAATAATTTACATCAGATCTTTTCTTAAAAACTAATTATTGTCTCTGTCCCCCACTCTTTAGTAACTCTAAGGGTGTAATTAGATGTTACATAAATTGGATATGACACAAGACAAACTCTAAGAAATTCCCTCTTCCCACCCCTGCTGCTCGTGGTTGTTCCTGCAGTGCAGTTTGTCGCTGCTCTGGTTGTGCTTATGCAGCTGTTTGTGGGGCTGTGCTGAAATGATCCAGGTTAAACATCTCCACACACAAAAATATCCAGCAGCAAAACCTTTTTTTTTTTTTCTTATCAACTCAGATCTGCAGATCCAATCTGTTTTATTTATACATGTCCCTCCACAAAGTTGCACTGGTGTAAGCGATGCTGCACTGGCCTGTAGCATGGAGTAGAGGTGGGTGGCTTTGCACCCAGGGAAAATGGGTGGCAAAACAGGAGACTGAACAGAAGTGTGTAAACCAGTGATACCTGTAATTCCTGATGGACCCTGTGGCCTGAGCCAGCTTCTGCTTTCAGCTCATAGGCGCACACAGAGGCTCCCGATGGAAGTGGCCTCAGCTGGTGGACTACCTGTCAGTATGGTAATACCAAACATGATGTTTAGGAGGTCTACCTCATTCTGAGATGTTTTTGTACATGTTTTGTATTTAGCAAGAAAGCATCTGTGGTCTCTCACAGGCTGCTTAAATAGAAGCAACTGTATTATCTATAAAAACCAAACTCAACACAACTCTTTACAGTAACTGGAAGGAAAATATGAAGTTGAAAAACCAGCCTAATGACTTCAGCTTCTGTGTGTTCAGTTGCCTAAGTTCTCCATTTACACTGCAGTAGAAGACAGATAGAGGTAGCTTCTTCTGAAGATCACTTTGCATTTTTCACCTCCTTTGCTTACTAGTATAGGAAAGATGGAATGATTTTCAAGGCATAATGCTTTTTCTCCCAGGCAGTTCCTGCCTCTAGTACAGTAAGGTTTGGCTGAAGATGTTGCACAGTGGTCCCAGCCTCTGTTCATTTGAGTTCTGTATTGACATTTGATGATCAGAACATCAAGATGGGTTTGGTCTTTTAAATGCAAGGCCATACGAAGTTGTTAAGTGTCTGTGCATTGTTTGATTGCATCCTGGTACCCTGGAGCCTGCTTAGGAGAGACTTTTACTTTTCCTCTAACCTTCACAGAATCGGGTAAATCAGGATAACCCCAGATTTTGCCTCCTTTAAGCATGCCGGATAGAATTGATATGTAAAGCCTTAAACACTCCGGAGCTCAACCAATTAAGAGAGATAATTACAAACTGGGTTGCAGCAACCTCCCATTCACTTGCAGCATTCCCCAGTTTAAAGTTTCTTCAGAGGAGATGCAGGGATAACACTCCGGGGTGGGAACACTTCCTTTTTAAATTACTAAGCAACATTATTGTCTTAAATGTAAATTAGATAATTAGCGAGGTCAAGAGACCACACAAAAGATTTTATTGGTTTGAATAAAATGCAGCCTGGCATCAACTTGTATAGTAACAACCAGATTTTCTGAGTAAGTATGAATCACCATATTAGGTGCAATTTCACCCTGTGTCTTGCTCACAAGTCTACTGTGTTCCAAATTTATTATAAGACTGTAATTATTTAAATACAGCTTTGCATGCTCTAGGTGCTGTATTACTGACTCCATTTCTACGTAAGGGCTTGGCGTTAATGTCTATTCAGTCTTCATGGTATGCTTGAGTTTTCTCTCCTCAATGCTTTGTTTCTTCTTTTCACATTGGGGTTTGCTTAGAAGTTGTGCAGACTATTTTTTAAAAAATGTAAAGTCATGAGTTTAACAGATTGTAAATTATAAAGCTTGAGTGTCTTTTTGGCTATCACCCATATGTTTTGGCTTTTACTACCTATTTGGCATGCACTACTTTTTCATCCAGATGTAAGTAGTGCTGCTAAAGTGAAAAAGCTGTGGCTGTGTTATAGTAATGTTTTTCACTAAGTTCTTCATGTGCTAAGGGCTGTAGGTCCTCCCAGCAAAACTAATTTGTTATTCTCCAGATTATATTTTGAATAGGTAAGATAGACAAACGATGAGAGAAAAGATGCCATGTCATCTGGATCAGATGGAAAAAAGGAACAGGGGTATTGGGAAGATGCGCTGAGAACATATGCAAAGTTTATAGTAAGTTAGAAACTGAATCCAAATCATGTTGTTCCTGGTTTAGTGCATTACAAGTAAGGATTATCTCCCTTTCCTCCAGATTCTCCCACCCTAAATTTTGGATTGGCATGGTTGTTACAGAGTACTTTAAATAACAGTATGTAAATTTTTACCTGAAGAGAAGATGGAAAAATTTTAATAATCCTTATTTTCTGAGCGATGTGGTTAAAAAAGCATTGTCTTGCCTTTATTTACACATGAGAGACAGGGTTCCTGCCAGCCAGCCATGGGAGCAGGGCTTCTCCCAAGTGAAATGCTCTGCGAGATGTTTAAAGCAGCAGAGCTGGAAGGGAAGGGAGGACCGGCTCTGCCAGTTGGGGAGACACGGCTAAATAAACCGAGCACTTTATGCAGTGACAGGAGCTGAATCATGTGCCAGACAAAGCAGACAGCAGGCGTAAAGCCCAGTTAGCATCCACCAGTTATTAAGAAATATCTGACCACAGACACAAGGGTGACAGAATTGGATTTTATTTAATTCTTCACAGGTCTGTGAGGCTGCAACCCCGTGCTTTTACTTAGACCGTGCCTCTTTCAGGCTAGAAGTGCAGCGTGAGGCTGATGTGAAACCTCATTTTTGTTTTCATGCCTCTTTGAAGCAGCACAGCACCTTGCTTTAGCCGGTATGCTATGTGTCCTCCTTACAGTGGGAATTCAGTGTACTTGGTGAGACAGGGAAATGTTAGTATCTTTCATTTTATGGACAGTTATCGCAGCACAAAGTAAACAAGATCCAAACCCTCAAAGGTGCATTGCCTGGCTCTAAATGATTTCAAGGGCATTCAGGCCCTGCATGTTTCTGGGGCTTGAGACCAATGTGATTTTGTGCGTTGACACCAGCAGCACAGGCTGTGTCACAGGCAACGCTGGCAGAGCCAGGATTTCTAGGTCCCAGGCTAGTGGCTTAACAGCTGGACCAGACTGCCCTTCCTAATCTTTTGTTCAGATCTGTGCCTTAAACCTGTCTGTTCTGCATGATGAAAACCACTGTGGTTTTTATGCTGAAGCTGCGCTTCTGAGCTCGAAAAGACTATGTGCTTCTTGGGTATGGGAGGTCTGTTTTGTTGAACTTCTGCACTGTAGGAAGAAAAAGCCTGAGTTACCGTGCTGGGTGAGCAATACTCACAGCACACACTCACCCCAGACCTCTTTGCTGATTACATCCTGTACTGTGAGATCATAGTGAAATAACAGCACAAATCGCCAGAAAGTTTGGAGTGTTTAGCAGGAAAATCTTCAGGAAAGAGTCCACACAGTAAACAAACAGTGAAGTGAGGAGATGATCTTTGATCACAAATGCACGTTACATGTGTGTGTGTGTGTGTAAAAACAGAGTTTAATAAAAGCACAGATGAATTCCAGGTAATTAGTAGACTGAATTTTGTCTTGGTTAGTTTTAAAAAAATTATATTTTCTTCTTGATGCCATGCAGCTGGCTTTAAAAAGTGGTCAAATCTACCCTTCACTTGCTTTGAATCTGCCCATGAGTTAGAGAAGATAACTGGAGGGTAATTTTGATGGGGATTTAGGGAAGGGGGAAAAAAAAAAAAAGGGAAAAAGCCAACTGGGCACAGAGTATCTCTGTTCCCTCCCACTGCAAGGTTTATTGATGCTGTCTGCAGATTTGTGTTTGCTTTACTGCTGGTAGTTAGAACTGGTGATCAAAGGCTAGTATAGCCGTACCCATGAAGGGACATAATTGGTTGGACTCTTTTGAGTCCTCTGTAACAATACTCCGTTTTGTTGTCTTAGGCAGTACTCCATAAAGTATAAAACATTGTATGATTGCTGGGGCAGTCGGTCAAATGTTTTCTTCTCGTCTCGATTCCTTTTATACAGGAAACCAATATAGCTCAGAGCCCAGGGATGAAAGCTTTAAACCTGGAGGGTGCCTGGTGCTTCTGAAGAATCTCATGGGGGAAATGTTCAGTCCTGAAACTGCTTTGCTGACAGATATATTTTTATAGCTTATTATTTTGTCTGTTTATTCTTTGTTTCATTTGAATATAATAGGCATTTTATTTTTAAATGCTCATCTGTTCCTGCTGTTTATATCCTCACCAAAAAATCCTAATTCTTTGGGTTATTTTTTTTTTTTGACATCACATTTGGTTACTGTTGAACATATGTGCTACTATGCCTGTACAGAAGGGACATTGTTTATTTTTTTTGAGTAATAAATTTTCCATTTGTCTTTCTATCTTTTCAAAAAATCTCATATTCCAATTTGAACCAAAAGGTTATAGGCCTGTTTATAGTTTTTGCATTTTGGCAGTGATGCAAGCATGTTGTGGGGTTTTATGACTTCATGAGAGAAAAAGCTGCAGTTGCAGATGAATATGTAAAAATATTATTTTCCTGTTTTTTTCTTTAATACATGAAGTGGAGAAAATACTTCTGATTCAGCTTCTCCTGGGTGTAGCTTATATATTCTGAGGACTGCTCCAGGGTCCAAGCAGAGAAGCCGTCCATGTCTTTAAGCTACTGAGGCAAGTTTCCCAGTGGATTCAAACATGATCAAATTCAATGAAATAAAATGTACAGAAGGCTTCATTGCTTGGCAATGTTTAAATGTGAAATATGAGCCTCATGCTACTAGTGAAGTTTTCCTTTTCCATACCTTCCAAAATTATCTGGTTTGTTTAGTCATTTTAAAAGAAATATTTCTGGTGTGACAGTTTTTAATTTAGACAAATAAGCAGCATAGGGTAGAAACACAAGTTTTTAGGAAACATAACATTGCATGCATCCTGTCAGTTACAATTTGCCTGGAGGCACTACAGAAGAGTTGGCCTCTGAAAAGCACCACTAACTCCCAGGGGCTTAAAGGCTGCAGCCTGCAGAAGACTATCACAAAAGTGACACAGGTACCTAGGCCACATTTGTAAGGACATCCCACGGTGCAAAAGTGTTCAAAAGAGGTTTAAAATCCATGTAAGAGGGCAGGCAGCATGCCTAATGCTTGCATTCGTCTCATAAAATCCATTTTAGGGTGCTGCCTGGGAGAGCCAGCTCCCCTCTGCTACTGTCCCCATGCAAACCCACCCCCTCCAGCCCCGGGTGATGACCCATGACGTGCTGGCATTTGCCCAACTGCCCTTTGCATGCAGGTGTCTCTGCACAGCACCAGGTCAGTGTGACATAAACGCACCACCTCTGGCACGTTGCGTCAGATTTTGTTGTGAGTTCCTGCACCTTGAAAGCAAAGCAAGCTGGTAGAGCCAGAGGCAGGCTTTGCTCTCCATGCTGCCACTGGCTCCAAATGACTTTTGGACAAGTTCTTAAATCTGGGTCTTAGTTACCCATCTATAACTAGCAACTGCAGCATCTGCCTTGGAGAGTGTTTGAGAATAGAACTGGTGGGGAAAAAAGACTTCTGTCCCAGAAAAACTGTAGAGATTAAAATGTTATGTATATGTACATACGTGTATGTTTAGTTAATACAGAACATAACTTTAGACATATATGTAAATATATAAATTTAATATCTGATTTAATCATAATGAAAACCCAAATAATAAAAATCTTCATTACAGAATATCTCATCCAGATTTCTTAAGGTTCAGTCATAACGCATCTTATTGAGACAGTTAAATTCTTTGTTGGAGTTTTGATATTCTCATAGAAAGAAATGGTTTTGCTGAAGTGGGATTTGCTGCTCAAAAGCTGTTTCAGGAATGTCTTTCTGTTGCATAACTTAATGTAGTACCCGGAAATTATTTTAAGCTCCTTGCAAAAGAACAACCAGAGATCTATTACATTATAATTAATAATTATAATGCAATTAATAGCTGCTCATATGATGGTTTAACCCTTTTAAGTATGCATGTTCTTTTTATGTGCTTTCCTCCTTGCAGACTGATCATCTTAATTATGGTATTTCTGTTTGCATGTACTTAGCACCTATTAAAATGAAATTTAAAATGCATTCTCAAGCGGATTAGAATCTGCTTGGTATGTTTGAAGGCCATCTCAGTAGGAACAGACTAGCTTTTTTCATCTCCCTGTGCTGATGGGGCTTGGACTTTGTATTATGTTTTTTTTCCCAGACCTTTGACAGAAAATGTCTCCCTCTGTTCTCAGTATTTTTTGGTAATGGTCTAATGATTAACTGTTGGAGCAATGGGGACCTAGTGTGTGCTGTCATCCCAGTACAGTGAATTCTGCCAGCTCCTCGAAGGAAAACTCTAGAAGTTTGCAGAATTGACACATTTTGTAACCAGATAATGAAATGGCTTTTCATGTTTCAGTCTATATTAAGGGTTATAGACTCTTCATCACTGTTCCCAAGCCTCTTGGTGATTAGACAGTTTTAAAATCTTCAATGGATAGAGGTCAGTGTGCAAGTCTGCACAGGAAATGTCTGCAAGACTGAACCAGTTACAGATACAATGTTAAAGAGACCTAGAAGCTATTTTTTTTCCCCTTCAAAATAAGTAATAACATAAAAGGATAAACCCACCTGTGTTAAGTAGTCTCCAAAATCTGATGAGATTAGGCCTAAATTTGAACCTCACTATGCCGAGGCCCTGCGCTGTTTGCAAAGTCCTGTCTACACAAGAAAGATGAGTCAAGCTTTGCGTGTTTTTGTTTCTTTTTCTTTCCTGGCTGCGATGGGGTCATCTGACGCAGTTCCTACCCACGCTCACGCGGATGAGTAGTGCAGCAGTGGTGTATCGCTCGCTTCGTCAGCGTTTCGAGCTGAGTTTGCGTATCTGCAGAAGTGGCTCACATCTGCTGAGCTGCCCAACCAGCGTGGATGTGCTGGAAGGCTCGAGGGTCTAAAGCATTATGCAGCTCTTCTCCCTCAGATAAGTCATTGCTAGCTGTGTTTATGTTGGTATCTCCTAGGCAGCTTTCCCATTCTGCTTCAGCTGCTTCTCTCAGCACAGCCTGTTATGGGTAGCTCTCAAAACTTTTCCTTTTGCTCTCAGATTCAGATCTCTCCATTACTGGGGAAGAGCAGTTGAGGCTTTGGGGTTCAGGAGATCTGAGTAGTTCTTATTCTAGGCTTACTTTTGAGATGCTCTTTCTTCCTTGCTGAAGTAAACGATAAAGAGGAGCGATAATATTTGCCTGCCTCACTGGTTCGTGCAATAGTGTCTATAACAGTTTTCTGAGATACTTGCAGGAGAGTGCCCTTAGAAAGTAAAGGGCTGTTGGTGGTGGCAGTGTCATACTATAATCATGCCTGAATCTTCGGTCATTTAAACACAAGTCTTTAAGTTTTCTGTACTTCAACTTGGAATCAGTTATAATATCGTCACACTGGAATCCAGGTCAATCTGTACATCAGTAGCATACCAGTTATATGTGCATTTCGTAGGCTGAAGGACAAGGAAAGAAAAGCAATGGATGAAGGCTTCTGTCATGGATCAGAGCTGATATTGACCAGGTATTGCTTTTTCTCCTTCAGTTCGATAAGCTTTTCCAGTTTCTTGGGCCTGGTTGCTTTTATGCTGCCATATTTATTGTTATATGGTGGTTGAGTTTTTATTGCTGATAATAGCTTATTGAAACTTGAGGAACTTTATTTGCTTAACCTTGGATCTCTGGAGGAGAAGCTGGTTACTTTGAACCTTTCAGCCTTCTGCTCTTAAAAGTGTTGAAAGAAGCAACTCTAATTTAGTGCTTTTATTGCAATTTTAAACACACAAATAGATGCCTTCATTCTTACAATCAACATCAAAAGGCCAGAGAGTCTGGAGTGTATCAACCATATATTGGTCATTCACCATTAATCAGCTTACACATGCCTATCTCTCTATCAGGATCTCGTCTCCTTCCAATGTGTTCACTTGGCCTCACTGCTGGAGAAATACAAAGTCAGGAGGAATTGCAGTAGGCCCCAGTTGTTATGTGCTGTGAGTAAGGACAACTTGGCTTCCTGACATACTTTGGTATGAACATAGCATTTTGTCCTGTGGATGAGTCTCTATGCTTATTTATATGTAATACCATTACACTTCAGTCACACAGTTTGGATTTTCTGTTTGCACTTCTCATGAAGATTGCTTAAAATAACAGATCCTAACTGTTGCAGACTGATTAGCTAATTTTATAACAGATTAAAACAATAAACTAATAAACATCAAAGTGCTTAGGTCCGAAGACCAAAAATGTAAAGAAAGAACAAATATGTAAATATTTGACAGTTAATTTCCAGTCCCTGTGTACATGTGTATTTGTGTGTTATGACCCGTCCCTTTTTGTGTTGTACAGTCTGTGCGTCATCACTGCTTAACTCCACTCTGTGTGTTGTGCAATTTGTTTGGGCTTGCATCTTACAAGTCAATATATTGGTTTTCGTTAGTGCTCTGTTTCCATAAAGTGAATTATTTCTTTGGATGGGAAATACAGCAAAAGAACAGATGTGTTGCTTTAAAAGGACAATGTTCTTGTTTATGTGCATAGGTATTACTTAACAGAGGTTGTGTATACTGACTGCGTGCCTTTTTTGTGTTAGCTAAAGTAAGACTTGGTTGCATGTGTAATACACAGAATAAAATTCTAGAAGCACGTTTCTACCTAAAGCAATGGAGTTAAAACATACTTCCTTATCCTTTCCATTCTGATGTTTCCTCTCAACCCTGCTATTACTACTTTTATACGCTAAAGATAAGGTCACTCACCATATAAATCTAGTGACAGGAAAGCTCTGCCCTGCAAAGGTTATATTAACGTACAAGAGCTCATATTCTTGATAGACAAGCTAATTATGCAGAAAAAATAAAAGATATTGGATCACATGTGATCTGCAGTCATACAGGAAGTATGTAAGAAATACAGAAATTAGCCCAGATGTCCCAAGTTCCAATTAGTATGTTACTCTCTCTCTCTTGGTTTCCCTGATCTCAGGTACATGCTTTAGGGTGATAGTCCCAATAACAGTGGATGATGTAAAGATAATCTATGGAATATCTGGTGGGGAAATGTAAATGCTTTCTTGGGTTTTTTGTTTGTTTGGTTTTTGGTGGTGTGTTCCCCACCCCCCGCCAGCAGTCTGTACTGTGTCAGAGAGGGTGGAAGCTGCAGGGTGCTGCGGCTCAGGCGAGCAGCTGAGCAGATCTCCTGGCTCACCTTTGAGAGAAGGGGCCTGTCTCTCCCTTTCCCTGCTGCTGGCTCTGGGGGACATAGGACAGCATGTTACACTCAGTCAGTTCGATGCTGTGGTAGAAGGCGGGTCCTGGGTAGTTTTTGGTAGGTTACTGAACCAAACTGTTAAGGTAAGGGAGTTACAAGTGCCAAGACCAACCAGTTCAAGAAAGGCCTAGGGAATTTCCCTTATGCGAACCTTTCCACTTTTCTGATTCACTACCTAAATTTGTCTCTGGAAACAACTAGGAACTGTTTGAGAGAAATTATTCCATGGTGATGAATGTGGCATGACTGTTCTGTAATTTTGCGTTTATTCACTAGATACAGATCAGTGTTTTTCTTTTCTCCTAAAGTCTCCTTTATGTTGTGGTATTGTCTAATGACAAGCTCTTCAAAGGAGAGAAACAATATTCTTACGCACATGGAAGCCTTCTATTGTTTCCCCTGCTGCTCCTTTGGCTTGATTCTGTATTCAAGAAGTAATTGTGGGAAGTCAGTGCTCCTCTTCCTAAACATAAACTAGGTTGAACTGCACTCTTCCTGTCCGCTATTGTTAGCAAGAGCATTAGAAAATTGCTGTGTACCAAGTCAGTCATGGAGAATAAAAAGCAGGACAATTAGCATTTTTTCACAGCTGCATACAATGGCTACCTTTTCACCTGCTGTACATAGGATTGTTTGCACTAGGAACTGTGTCAAATAATCTTAATGAGAGGGATGATTTCATTCCCTTTAATGAAATTATATGGGGAAATAGAGCAAACAGCTTTAGATTCCTTTTTTTTCTCAGCAATGACATTCTCTTTCAGACCAGTGTTAGCCCATGAAGGGAGCAGTTGTATGTTTGTTCAGCAAGCACGGTAAGAACTTTTTCAAACTTTTATAGTCTCTTTAGTCAAGGTCATTGTTAATAATTTGTCCTTAATCTTCTCTGTGTTGCCACAAGAGAAGTCAGTGAAATACAGTCAAACTTAGAACCAGATGAGTAACTAGTTTCTATATGCCTTAGTACCTGCCTACTTCAGATCAAGATTGTTAGGTGAAAGAGCAAAAAAAAAAACCAAAAACCAACCCCAAACTTGTTTTTTCTGGATATACTTATTTGCAGCAAAGAGTTAGTGTAAAATATCTGTCAGAGAAATGCATTTCATGGTTGCATACTATTAAGGAGGATCTTACTATAAATTTGTTCTTTCAAGCCTGGATAGTTCAAATGAAACTCTTCCTGCTGCTAAAATTTTCTCCATTGATATATCCTGGGGATTTTATTATTCACAGTCTTCTTTCCAATGCAAGGAATTTTCACTGAGGTCAGAAAAAGTGGTGTTTTAGGGCAAGTGTGCGATATCATATGGAAATTCCTAGTACGGAGGAAAGAATTTAGTTCTGTGTTTGGAATTAGGTTCAAGCTTTTGTTTCTGTTGTTTAAAAGATAGTTCAAGAGTAATATTCATTTTCTGAGCAAGACATCTAGTTATCAGCTGTTTTGAAGACTGTCAACTTTTAAAACGTTTGTCTTGTGACATAATAGTATATTTCTAAGTCTCAGGTATGGCTGATTTGGGCCCAAGATATTAGTTAGTCTCATTTAACGTTTTTATTCCTTTTGTTCCTGCTTTTTATAAGGAAGGAGATTCATAAGATAAGGAAGGAGATTTATAAGGCATCCTTATAAGGTGGAGGCATGTATCATTTAATAATATGATTCAGAGAAGCATTTAATCCCTTTGATTAGGGTAAGAAAATGTTCTTTTTTTAAATTACAAAGGGTGAATGATGATAAGCATGCTGGAAGGATTTTTAGGTTAATGAGGCATGAATAAATGTAAGCTTTCCATGAAGAGATGAATAAAGTGATTGTATTTACTGTGTCTGAGCAATGTATTTAAGAATATCCAGTGCTGCTATTCAAAAATGCTCTTTAATAACCTTTTTGTGCAGATAAACATAGGCCTATGTGAATGTCTCAGTCAAATGTAAGGAGTCCTTTTCTGTGTAGAAGTGTCCAGTTTTAGAGCTGAGTTTGAAACTGCAAGTCTTCTGGAAAAGAAATGGAAAGACAAGGGTTTGTCTGGCAGAAAGAGTGAAAAATCGTAGGTCTTGAAATGTGAAATGAGAACTAATGGCTTGTGCTACAACAAACTTTACTGACCTACGTGATCGGTCGAAAGGACTTAGATGGATTTTAGGGATAAATGCTCATCTTAAAAATGTATGTTTTCATGTTCTTGCGTTCCAGAAAAGTTGTTATTCCGGGCTGAAAAATGGTTTTAAAAAGTTGAAACCTGTTACAGTTTTCAGTCAAAGCACAGACTTGACAAGTTTCAGTCTAGAGAAATCAAGGCCTCATTCAAACTGAAGGATCCAAATTTAGTGAAAGTTGTTGGAGCAGAGTATCTAAAATACTGTGACCATCATGTATGAGGTCAGCAACATGGTATAATTGCACTCAGGAGTCTGTTTTTTTAAGAAATGATTTGAAATATTCTTGTAACAAAAAAATACTATCTTCCTTATCGCTTGTGCTCTGGAGTGCCATTTGATCTTTATATCTTAGGGCCTAAAATGAATATTCAGTAATTCTGTCGGGATAAGGAATGAAACCCTGGCTCAGCTGAAGTCAATGGTTTCATGTTGATCTGATATATACAGTCTAGAGTATTCCTTGGTTGTTTGGTGTTTTTTTTTTTTTTGGTGTTATAAAGAGTTGTTACAGTCCTTCTCAGGTGGTTAAATTGTGTGTACACTGAGATGGAAGAGCATTTCTTGGCATAGGATGAATGGTTCTGAGACATTTGTCCCAACTAAACTTCCTGGCCAAACTGTAAGAAACTGGAAGGGCAGCGAGAGGGTTGAAGCATGCCGCCATGGGCTGTTTGAGGCAAATGTGGTGCTTCCTGTGGTGCTAAATAACACCAGTTTTACGGCTATGGGACACATGGGATTACTTGTGAAATCTTCCTGACGTTGGAAGTTTTCAACCTTATGTAGGTCAGATTTGCATGAGAGCATGGTTTATGTATAGGGCCTGTTGTTTTAAAGCAGGGTGTAATGACTTACCCATTGCCCGGCTGAGCGCTCTTTTTTGATGTTAAACACCCATGGAACTATGGTGGAAGCAGCCTCGGTTGGCCACATTTCTGAGAAAAGTGCATCACAATAGCACATTAGTCATCCTTGCTTGATAAAAACAAGAAGGATGAATGAAGAAGCATAGCACAATGTAGAGCTCTCAAGAGCAGCTTATATTGAAAGAGCTGCCTTTTTTTTTTTTTGGTGTGTGTGTCTGTGTGTATGAAGACACTACTGCTACTTGAAAGCCTCTCAGTTTTAGGTTTGAAAAACTACAGACTCCTTGGGATTGCAGGACCTGTAGCAATGGTTGATTCAGCCCTTTACCCTTTGGAAGAAGAGAAACAAAATTCCGGCTTCTGCCATAGCATGAGGCCGTCTGACGTATCCTTGGAAACAACAAAGTAGAAAAGGTCTGTCTGCGCTGTGTAAACATTCAAGAGCACATAGCATTTTTCTGGGTGAGCTGGGTTTTTGTCCTGAGTCACTTACATTCTTCTTTCTCCACAACTGTGCAGTTAGCTACTGCCTTCCAGCATGTTACACACTGCAGTTGTATTGCATGTGAACAGTGTTTGGAGGACATGAAAGACTTTAAGTAATAGTGATCAGTTGCGCTATACTGAATAAACGCTGTTAGTCTTTCTCTAAATCAGTGTGCAGTAAAGGGCAGTTTTCCGGATTTGATTAAGTGGTGCAATGCCAGATGTTAGGATCTGTTGAGCTGTATGTAGACCTCAGAGGGGAAAAAAAGCAGATTTGCTGACTTATGGGAAGACTTTTGCTTATAAGAGAAAAACATAGAGATGGTTTTATAGTCTCTTAGTTGTTGGCAGAAAAAACAGAAGGAACTCTAGATGCAAAAGAATGATTTGAGCACTGGGTGTGTTAGCTGGCCCATCAGGATGAGGGTGATTTCTAACGTATCAGTCAGATGTTAGCCAGCATTGCAGGGAAGTGGCAAAAATGCAGTGGTAAAGAGACCCCAATATACCTACCAGGTGATGCTCGTAATGCTGAAGTCACGAAGCTCACACCTGTAGGTTCAAAGACTTAACACTTGGTCCTTCATTCCCACGTTTGTTCATCCACCCTCTTTGGTTCTGTGGGCAAAATTTCGTGGTGAGAGACACATAAAACTGGCTCATGAATTCACTGGCATATGAGGAGCTCTTTAAGCATTTTTACATGTGATACGATTTATAAGTTTCTTTCTTCTGTATGACTAATTTCATTATAATTTCAAGCTGTGATGTTACACAACAGAGAGAGTCACCCTCCACTGTTATAGTCCCTTTTATACTCTGCCTCTTTGGTTTGCCATTGAAACTTTGGGACAAATGCCTCAAGAAATGGTGCAACAGTTTCTCTAAGGCTTTGGAGGCCTGGACAAAGCAATGGAGAGAACATGCAACTTATGCACTAGGGAATTATGAAGGCATTCAGTTATTGTTTTTTGTTTTCTGAGTAAAATTACAATTGTAATTAAATTAAAAAGCAGAACTCAGGCTTACGAGGTGTTCAGCACCCTCTGCTCCTTCTGACGACAGCAGGACTGAAGAGTGACAATTCAGATTTTATTTTATTTTTGCCCCCTCTCTCATGGCTGTATACCACAATGACATTTGTTCCAATCCTAAAATGGCATTTAGATTAATCATTTGGAATCCAAGTGTCTAACTCTGCTTAAAGACTAACTCCAAGGCAGATAATAAGGCTGTGAGGATAAGCTGCTGCTTCAGATGAGTGGAAATATTATTTTAAAGACCTATGTGTGTCTGTCATAGGAATTCAGGACTAAATTTGGGGTTTTTTTAACTTCCTTTTAATAATGCTGGATTTTTATTGGGCATGGTCTGTGTTGATGTTACACTAAAATATAATTCACTATAAATGAGTCCTGACACATTGTGCTTTTTAGGACATCACTACTCTTTAAAGAAAACCTTGATTCAATAAGTTACAAGTGATGTGTTGTAAAATATAAATTTCCAAATATGGATTAGACTTTACGATATAAAAAAATTTGGTTTATGGCTAAGCAAATAATAAGCTCACTTGTCTGATATTAGGCATTAAAGTAGGATTAACTAAAGGTGTCTTAAAAAAAAAAAAAAAGGAAGGAGGAGTCCTTGAATATAACTTCAGAAAGGCAAGGTTTTCTACTATGTGTATGTTTCCTATACATTTAACTTTGGATGGAATGACAGTGCAAGAGTGGATTTTGAGAATGTCAAGGGGAAAATGTCAAAATTTCATTCACTTGATTTTGAGAAGATTCGAATCTTAGTTGCATGTCTTCAGTATGTCAAAGTTAAAATGCAGTTGCCTCTGGAATGAAGTTGACAACAAAGAGAGTGATCAGGTGGTATCAGTGACCAATTACTTATGCATCTCACCTTAGAAGTCCAAAAGGACCAAGACAGCCTTGCCAAGCAGCTGGGCTGAGGCACCCACTTGTCATCGAAATGTCATTGATGCAATTTCTGTTTCAGAGGAATCAAAGGTGATATTAAGCCTGCTGGTAACTGAATAGGTTCAATAGGTGTGTATATCATGTGTTGCTTCCAGTGTCACTGGACGAATCTTATTGCTGCTTTTTATGCCTCTGTCACCGTAAGCAAAAAAGAAGAAAGCAGGAGGGGAAAAAAAGATTTGTCTTCACTGTTCTCATTGCTCTTTGTGTGATCTTACCTTTCAATTCTGATGCTGAGGGAGCTGCAGAATGACACTATTGCTCAGAAATGGTTTTGTTCTTCGACTCCTTCCTTGCTTAGAAAAATAGTTTTCAGATGAAAGAGAAAACAACTGTTTCTTCTACTAAAAATTAGTAGGCTGGAGTTAATTGAGGATGCAGGCAAAATTACAGAAATTTACTTAATGGAACGCATGAGAGTTTCCATGTCTTGTGGAGAAATGAGAAACCAAGAAAAAAATGTACCTGTCAAGCTATAGTGATGTGAATGTGGGAGATTCATTTCAGAGAATGACTGGTATTTTTGAGGAGGGAAGATTTTTTTAAAATCTGAATTAAAATATGAGTACTTGCAAAGTGAGCTTAAATCTAATGAAACAAAATGTGGGACCAAAATGTAGTAGTTGGCAATGAAAATAAAAATAATTTGTGACACAAGCACTTTCCATTAAAAAACCTTAGCATGGTAGTTGGATCTTGTTCTGTTTGAAAATACAAGGTCTTGTATGTTTCTGCAAAATGCACAAAAATGGGCTTTTAGAATTCCAGTACTTTGACAAAGCCTTAAAAAGAGCTGAAAACGAGGGAGTCCTTGCTCTAAACGTCAGCAACTTGGCAAGGCTTTAGACAGTTGGCATTAACATCAATGCTAGTATTCAGCTGACATCCTTGTTCAATGTATCTTTCTTACTGCAACTGGCAAGGGACAAGAGCTATTGTGACTGCAACTTTGAAAGCAATATTTAATTAAGTAAATTGATGTGCTCATTGGGAAACTGCAAATCATTTTGATGTGGTCTTTTTTTCCTTTATTAAAGGCTCTTGAAGGGATGCTCTTTGCATTCAGCAAAGTTCTATCTTTACAATAAGTACTTAGTGGTTTGTGCGCTTCAACTCTCTGTTTGCGCAGTGGGTATCAGCGGTGGGGTTTTTCCTTTAAATCTATGCATTCTCCACCTACACCTTCAGGAAAAAATACAACATTAGATGGGGTTTGACTTGTACAAATCAAGGTGAAGGTACAAATCATCCTTTTTATTAAAGTATAAATTGTTCAGTTCTCCTTAAGGACTTGAATAAGGAAAAAAAAAACCCACAACATTTCAGGGAGTTGTTTCCCCCTCCACTTCCAAAAATGTTTTTACATGCACAGTGCTCATGGAAGTGAAAAGGAGAAAAATGCTAACATTTTGGATGGGAAAACAATTAGCAGCTTGTGCAGGGATACGTAATCATTATCCTCTGCTTGGACCTCCCGAAGAAGAGAGAGAAACCAAAATGTGAACACTAAAGGGTTAACCACAACATTGAGAGCAATTTGTCTATTGTTTCTCTATTAATATCATTCACCAGCTTGCCACTCATCACCTTTCCCAAGTAGTCTCCCTATAGCAACAAATGGCGCCATAGACAAACCAGATGCAATCTCGTCTCTGTTTTCTTTTCATAAGCATTTGCAAATTTGTTAAAAAGAAAAGTAAGGGAAAGTGGGAGAAAAATGTTTATTTTGTGGAAGCTGCACCAAGGAGCATTGAGAACAGGGGACTCTATTTTTGCTGTAACCCCCTCTGCTATCTGATGGGCCTCCACATCTCTGCAGTATGATTTGATTTCCTTAAAGGAGTTGTTCTGAGTCGTTGAAATGAACCTAGATTCCCTTCACAGAAATCTTGATGATCTCAAGCTTGTATTCTGAATATTTAAAGCATGCTGTCAGAACCCTAGGTCCAAAATTGGACTCTGTTACTCCCCACATTTAGTTTGCAGCTAATTTTCATCTCTCTGTTTAATTCCATAACACAGTATTAGTTTTCCTCAGTGACATACCTGCACATAATTGCTACACACATGTTTTTCTGTCTACAGCGTGACAGTATGAACGCATGGACTGTTTTTTTCCAGCAATGTTGCTCAAAGTCCTTAAATTTAAACCCTTCCTTTACTAGGTAAATCCATTATTTTTCCTTAAAAAGAAATCTATTGCTTTTCTCCTTTTTTGGTCTCTCGGCTCCTTTCAGTTCTAGCTGACTTTAAAAGACTGAAAGCATTTCTCTTTCTTTACATGGAGAACAACCATATGCTTTATTTGAATGTAGGTTATTTCAGTTTCAAAAAAACCCGAACAAAAACCCCAGCCCAAAAGCCAAACTTGTGAACACAAAAAGTCAGTGCGAGAGTAGATAGTTTGTATCTCTTTTCTTGTGGTTGAATCTGAGATGAACATAAAATGCTAACTGTTGTTATGATAGCTCATTTCTCGGTTTTTACAAGCATAAACAATTGTTACATTGATGAGAGTTAGTTACTATGCTTTGATGCATCTTTTTTATAACTTTGGAAATTTTCAGTGAGCTGCGCAGACTAGGCTCTCATCTTGTGGGTGAGTGCTCGTCAGCAGTCCGGGTAGAACTTCTGGAGGCTGGTCACATGGAGAAGTCATCCTCCTCCTTTCAACCACCAAACTGCAGCAAAGGCTAGCCAAAATGGACTTAAAACTGTTGTTCTTCAGCAGCAATTACTGTAGTTGTTACAAGATAGTTAGATGATCACAAATGGGAGGAAGATCAGTTCAGCAACGGAGAGAGAATCCTTGCTGCCACTCATTTCTCAGTATGGAGCCTGGAATGAATGGATTTAACTTCTGTTTCTTGAGAAAATACAATTGAAGCAATATTTTACATTTGCCACCAAGATGCAGAAAAACTAATTATTAAAAAGAAAATCAACATTGGTTCCTTCCCATCAATTGCACAACAATTATATTCAAGTTTCTTCTATCTCATTTGATGATTTGCATATATATATGTATGTGCATATAGGCTGGTTGGCCTATTTAAATAGTAGTGGCAAGACCCTGAAGAGTTTATTGCCTTATGTGTAAAATTTTTTGAGAACTACTGTCACCTCTTTGACCAGTCGGGAGCTTTACCCTATGACGTTAGTTGACCAAGACTTTGCCCAGCATTGCTAGCTCCTGACACTGGGAATCTGCCAAAAAGCTAGCCCGATTTCCTGGCTGAATTTGCGTTTGAGGTATCTGTGGCTCTTGGTGTTGAACAGGAGAAAAAAACACTTACGCTTGGATAGATTTTTCTGACTTTTGAAGAGCATCTTGCCTCCTTATCTGTTGCAGACTGTGCTGTAAACACTTCTTTAACTACTTCCAGAGCTCATTTCCACAGGCACAACATTTGTCTATGCCATCTGATTACCACCGAAACAGAGGAAAAGAGTCTTACACGGTCACTTTGTTGCCTGTGTTATACTCTATTATCGTCCAGCCGGTGTGTTTACAGGATGCCACAGTTAACGTTGCCCAGATGCTCTGTCTGTGGGAAACCTAGAAACCAGGCATCGCCGACTGCCAGTGTTTTCCAAATTCAATCGTCTTATCCGAGGTCTAGCCTGTTTGTGCAAGCCGGGGTCACCCCGCAGCCCGGGTGTGCTGTCACTTAGCCCTGACAGGAGATAGCACTGCTGAAGATGTTGAAGCTGGTGTTGTTTAGGCCACTTACGGCTTTTCAGCAAACATTTTAGAACAAAGTGATGTGGTTTCCCTGGCAGCTTGTGGACCTAAGAGCATTTTTTAACATAAGGCTACCTTAGGCATACTGCCTCTTCTCTAACTGCAGGAACATTTTATACATTTTGCTAGCAAAACATATAGGATAGCAAAACTGCAGGAACATTTGATGCATTTTGCTAGCAAAATATGTGGATATTGTGAGAGTTGCATGATTTCCAGAAGCTAGACTATGAATGCTATTTAGCCTGTGTTTTGCTTTGGTCATCACTTTTTGTGTTTGGGTGTACATTTTTTCCATTTCACTATTTCCCACATGTGCTGATGATTACTAAAGTCAGTTATATCAGCTTTTTCATGATCAGTTTTCTTAGGGTAGCTTGCTTTTAATGGAACACACAAAATAAGATTTTTTTTTTTGTGTGTCAGATTTTAGAGAGTGTATATCACACTCGTATACCAACTAATCCTAAGAACTGAAGAAGTAAAACTATTTTCAGCCATGCTGAGGGGATATTTGAAGTAAAATATACAATCAAACAGGGTAGTGTCATTATAGATTTATGCCAATGATATTTTACTGAAAAAAGTTAATATTTTTCATAAAATAAACACTTCAGAAATGGTTGCATTCCACCAAGTGCATATCTGCAATCTAAAAAAAAAAAAAACCAAAATCAATACTTTGTAGCAACTCTATTAGTTTCCTACAAACTGTGTAAAAGGCAGAGAAATCCCTGGCCCACACAAACTTTTAAAATTATCTATCTGTTTTTATGGGTTTAAAAAAATATTTAAATTTCATCATCCATTTTTTGAAACTTTTTTATTAAACGGGGTTCTTTGGCGTTATGTATTTCTATTTAAGAAAGGGGATTTTTTTTGTTTGTTTGTTTCCTGAGGAATCAATATTTGTTTCCCGTATAGTTTGACGTTATACAAGAAACTTTTGCGTACAGCACACAAATGACCCCATTACCTGAGGTGCTCCTATGCTTTTGAGCGTGTTAATAGAGGTTTCTTCCTTTAAGGGCTGGAGGTAGAGTTCTTTTAACTGGTTCATATCCACATTCCAAAACCTATTTAAAAACCTGAGTCTAAAGTCCAGCTGACAATGAACTCTATTTTCAGCTAAAACTCTCTCCTCCCCCCCCTGCTTCGCCACACAGTTTCTGCTGCTGGTCCACTTGTGATAAAGACCAAAACTGTTGTTTGGCTGACATGCAGAAGGAGTTGTTTATCAAAAGGAGGCTATTCTAGGAGGATATGCTCTTTAAACAGAACAATGGGGATTTTGAAGATAACCAAATCAGTACTACATAGGTGTTAGATCTGGTTTAAATTGTTTCTGTGTTGGAAAGTAGGAGGGGGCCCTGGTATTTGGCTTTGAATCCCTGGCTTGCAAGTGTGAAATGGCTAAATCCAAATTAGCTGCCAACTGTGCTTTGTACTGCAGCTCATGCTTATCTGTAGGGCCTGAGCACAGCACCTGGGGAGCTCAGTGCTGGGGCTGCCGGGAAAGGGGCCTCAGAAAATCCAGTTTCATTTTGTGATACAAATGTACCTTGTGCTTCAACCAGGTTTGTTTTTTTTTTTTTGATCTATCATTGGTGCTGCCTGGTTCAATTGGCCATTCCTAAAAGCAGATCTACAGGCAGAGTCATCTTTTACTAGTTAGATTGGGTTATAGACGCATACCCATTCTACTGATATAAATCAACTGATGTCTGGACATGCAGAGAAGTATCGATAGCTGATAAGTGGGAGGAAAAACCAAGGAACCTCATGGGAAACTTAGTTCTGTACAGAAGATCAGCAGATGTTCTTTACAGAAGATCAGCAGATGTATGTGATGCATTTTTGTTTGCTCACCCCTTCTGCAGAGGAAGAATCACCAAGAATAAAGGTAACCTTCAAAGGCAAGGGAGAAGAACATTACATTTTCTGTCAAGCTCTTAAATGGCTGTTTCTCTTCTTCCTGAGCTGTGACAATCCCTCATTTTCTCTAATGAAAACTCTTCTTCAAATATTTTCTCAGATATTTGTGTTATTTTGGATTAATACCCTAATACCCATCACCAGGTCCAACTGAAAATTCCCCTTTCTCAGTTACTTGCAGTGATCTTTCTGTGGTACAGTGATCTCATTTAAAAATCTCTTTCCAAAACTAAGAAAGTGAAGATTCCCTATAAATAAAGTAGTTGCAACTTTTTTTTTTCTTGTCTAATAGCCAATACTTCTGCCTGTTTTCATATAATGCTTCTATATGTGAAAAGAAAAGGAGCAGAAAACTTTCTTCTCTAATGCTGATCATATGCAAGTGATTTGTTTAAGGCCACACAGTGAATTGCTTGCAAGAGCAGGATGATTCTGTCTGCCAGCCGTCTGATTAAAGCTCAGCCTAAATATGCTTGGGTATTTACAGGGGGTTCAGGGGAACATCTGGAGGTGCCCACTTTTCCTGAAATGTCTGTTTTGATTGATTATGGAAGGGAAAAGGTCTTCTGTATTCACCTAGTAGACATCTCCTGGCCCCAAAATTCAGGAATAATCTCTATTTTCCACTGTAAGTTTCCTACCTTCTCTCTTGTCTAATACAAATGCAAGACTAGATTCTTTTAAGTGTGGAAAGGTCACTGCAGTGACCCCTACCTAACATCACTGAGGCAGTTTGGCATGCTAACCTGAAGCCTGGATTTATTTTCTTGATTCCTGCTAGGTAAACCCCATGGAAAAACTAACCCTTGACAGCTTTTGCTGTTTTGACCATCACCTTTTACAGCTAAGTGTGATGATGTGGAGACTAGGAGGGGCAGTTCTCTTGTTTATGCCTGAGCTAGCCTTGCTGTTTGTTTTTTATTCTGTCCTGAAGTGATGCATTTTCAGAAGCTGTATCACACAGCCAGGAAGAAAATGTGACACCATGGTTAGGCAGAAGTAGGGACACACTTTGCGCAGCAAGGTAAGAGGAGTAGGCTGATTATTGCGGTAGTTTTGCCAGGGGCAGCGCTGGCAAGAGTGGCAAATAATGAACCGTTTTCTGTGCTTGCTCAGAGTAATTGCGTTGCGAGGGGACACGAGGCTATCTCAGCCAACAGTGACAGCCCTGTAGTTTCCTGTGGCGGGCAGTCCCGGTGGCACTACATGCTGTGCTCTGCTGTTAAAAGTTTGCAGGCTGCTTCATAGGTATGTTGGCTGGGTTTTAACCAAATTAGAGCTTATTAAACCCAAATGATCCTATTTAACTGAAATAGATTCCTAAAGAGGGATGGGACTTTAATTAGTGTGTCCCAGTACAGATTTAGAGGCCTATTGTTTGCCCTTATGTTTGAAAATGCTGCCCTTGACTTTTTTTTAAAATCTTATCTAAGTCAAGAAACCATATTTCTATTTGACTGTGTGTTTTTTGGCTTTGTTCTAACAGTGCTTGACCTACCCATGTAGATTTAACTGACTGGGAATATGGGTTGTGCCTGGTTATCACAATAGCTCATACACATTGATGGAGGTGATGGAAACCGGTTTTTATGACAACATAGAGTAGAAACCCTACTTAAGAAGAAATACATTCCCATACTTCAAATACCAAACAATTTATCGAAGGAAGCAATTATAACTTGCAGTGCCGCTGGAGTCCGGTGAGGACTTCTGTGTTTTGTGGGTACCCACATGCTGAAGTTTGCCAGCGTATGAGCTCAGTGCATCGATTGCTGCTGTTTGAACTCCGGACTTGCTACGCTGATCGGTTGTTTGCTCTAACCACAGCGCTGGACGGAGCCTTTGGAGACTATCACAATGTAAATAAATACATGTGTGTTTGTTTCTAGGCTGTTAAAAAAAAAAGTGCATGTGTCAAAGAAGGGGGAAAAGCTGTTAAGGATTCATTTGCATGCCTTTGAGATGCAGGAGGTACAGGAAGCAATGGGTTTAGGGGAGGGCTAGCAAAATCATTCCATTGGGCTATAATAGGGAAACATGGAGAGTGGTTAGATGCTGTTAGATTAGATTAGTGCACATTTATTTGGCAAGTGGTGTTTATTTTGCTGTTAATCATATAGAGGTACTTCAAGCTTGCAGAAAAAAGCCTTATTCCACAAATCAGCATGAAGAATGGTTAGTTTGGTGGGTGGTGTGTGTTGGTTTTGTGTGGTGTGGTTTTTTTTTTTTTTTGTTTTTTTTTTTTGTCGTCCTCAAGTAGAGATTACTATTATTTACATCTTCTTTTTGAGGGTAAAAAGGCCAGACTAGAACTGGAAAATGAAAGATGGCAGAAAAGTAGTTCAGGTATACAAAATTGCTCTGCTGCCATGATTGTATCTAGACTGGATTTTTGTTCATCTTTTGCATTAGTGATATTTTTCTTTGTGCCTTTGCCCTTGTTGTTATAATTTTAAATGTGGTGAAACATGCTGACTTGTACCAAGTTTTATGTTTCAGCAAAGGAGAGACTGCAAATAGAAAGAACAAATGAATTCACAGTTGGCTAGAGCTAATTTTGTGTAGTTACTAGCTTACATCATGGATTTCTCTGCCAGTTAGCTGTTTGAAAGTAAAATAGGAGGCATGGCATGGCCTGAAACTGAGGGAAAGGTTGGAGTTTCAGAGGGACAGCCTCTTTACACCACTGCCAAATCACCTCTCGTTTACTTTGCATTTGTAGGCATAAAATAAGGCACAAATCTGATGGCTGCAAGCAATCTTCCTCAATATTTGCCATTTCCCTTCAAAGGTTTTACTTGTAAACGTTTTCTCCTTGAAATTTGCTGTGAGGGAGAAAGCTGGTGTAAGACACGGCCATGGAGCGTCACAGGGTTGGACAAAATGGCCTGTGAAGAGGCCTCCCCACCTCTCCAGTGCACCCACTGCCGCTCGCGGTGCTCCCCAGAAGAGCCAGCCTCTGAACAGCCACCCCGCAAGCAGGTGGTGATGCTTGTAGGCAGCGGGAACCTCTCCCAGCGGTGTGTTCCTGGGCTAGGCAACCCCTGCTCTGTACCCTCCAGCCTCTTCCCCTGCTTCCTTCTGGTACCACTCTCTTACTCTTCTTTTCTCCTGGTTTAGCTGCTTTTTCCTCTCCTGAGGACTATGCAGATGCACAATTCCATCTTGTTTACAATCTCTCTTAATCCTGCTGTGAGGGAAGGCTTCTTCCATTGCTTTGCTCTATTCTAATGCAACTGAAGCCACCATCAGCCTCATCTAAAGGAGGGAGATGGTTTATCCTTGGAGCTTCTCCTGACCTCCAGCCCCCTCCTGCTCTTACTCTGTGTCAGGTACCTCTCTTTAACCTGCACCTTCAGTGGACAAACAGATAATGGGTTCCTGCATTTCTCAAAATGGGTGGAAAGGAACCTGTATGATCTTTGGCAAATATGTGTGTTTGCCACTATATTATTTTATTAGTATAGCCTTTTCCTGAGTTCCAAATGCTGGCCTGTTTGTCCATACTGGGTGACAGTTCTGCTTTCTCTCTATTGATTTTTAAACCAAATTTGAGCTATCTATTAAGTACTACAAGAACCTGTGTGTAGACTAGTACTTTCTGGCTTAAGTTAAACTGTAGAATGGATTTGTATTTTTCGGCATTTCCTTTGACCCACTTTGCTGAATTAGTTTCCAGTTTCCCTGAAAAAGAATGTCTTGTCTCCTTTCTGATTTTGCTGTTTCCTTTTGTTGGCTGAAATATTTAATAAAAAAGTTGCAGCAAGTAAAAGCCATGGACAAAAGTGTAAGTGGAGGAAATTTCATTGGCTGAACAATGCAGAAAGTCAGATTTTGGTGACCTTAATTTTTAAATGTATTTTCAGATCTTCCTCAATTCTTAAGTGAATACAATTGTCAAGATTTTTTTTTTCTTTGCTTGATTGAGCTACTTACATGAGGCAAGCTGAAGATAAATCCTTTTCTTGTTCAGTTTCTACTTTCTTGATGCTTGTGATGGTGTCACTGTATTTGCTTTTTAGTCACTCACAGAGTGTTCCATAGTAGAAGCTTTGCCTGGTAATAAACTGGTGGACACTCCCTCTCCCTGTATTGATTTTTTGAGAGCAGAAATAGCATCTTTCACATCTTCATTGTGCACTCTAAGTTATTTTAAAGAAGGAAGAAAGGAAAAAGTCATGAATACTCTCCCTGCCCCTTCGTAGTCATCTCTTAAACACGTGGTACCATGGTGGAAACAGTGAGTAATCCTTACCTTCGCAGCCCCACTAGCCTGAGCATTTCAGGTTAGAAATGAAGTGTGTTGCTGACACAAGGCCCTGCTTACTCCACTGGGTTTCTCTTTGCGCCTTTTGAGATGCCAGAAAATCCAGTGCGTAGGTCATGCAAAGGGAAATTAATTCAGTGCCATCTCGTTTCAGTTCTTGCTTATCCTTATCGTGTGCCTGTGCCCTCCTCCGTGGGGTGGCAGGGGCTCTGCGGAGCGGCCCGTGACAGGAATAGCTGGGAGAGCTGCTTCAGGCGCGAGCGGGGCTGGCTCCGTGCCTGCCCTTGCCACATGAGTTTCAAGTCAGTAGTGTCACACTCCTTCTCTCATACTCACGGTGTTTCTGGATCATTTAAATAAGATAATCCTGAAAACCTAGCACGGCAGTTTTAGAGGCTAACTTTGGGCAGGGTTTACATGTTAGACACCAGATCCTGCTCTTCTCTGTACAGATATACCTGCTCTGAATTTACCCTAGCTGCAGGCGGCACTCAGATTTACAAATATAACCGGGAGGAAAAGGGCTTGCCTGTGTTGTTTGGATGGGTGGCACGAGAGGGGCACATGGGATGGTTTCGTCAGGGTTTGATGTCTTGGGGCTAGCTGGAGCCATATCAGTGCAAACCGTATGTAGGAGGCTAGGACAAGTGTGGTGAAAGCCACAACAGAAGATCTTCTCATCTCAGTGCAATGCACCTATACCAGGATTTTGTGGTATTGCAGCTAAGTAGGTGTGGTTCAAGCACTGGAAAACAAAACCCTTCCAGATATCACAAATCATTCTCCTTTTGAAAGTTCTTCATTGCTTCAGTCTTTTCCCACCTCCCAGCCTTATACGCCTTAGCATCACACTCTAGACTAAGCATAATAAATCTTGGCCTCGCTTTTTAACTTTCTCTTGTTGCACACACTGCCCATGCTATGGAGACCTATGGCACTCCTTTTGTATTATATTCCCGCTTTCAAGGTATACCTACTGTTTAGCACTCCCCTCATTCACACTGTTACTCAAAATTGACATCTTTCTCTGTTTCATGTGAGTTGGACAGTGTGAACGTGCGCACCAGAATCTTAACTGTAACCACCTGCTGTTTTCTCTATAGTTACCAGTAAGCAAATCCACTCTAAGTATTTGTATCTCCACTTTGGATGCCAAAGAGACATTGATAGTTTTTGAGCCAAACATCTGTTGGTCTGACATGAAAAATAACCTCACTGGAGTAGGAACCTTGTCTTTCTCTCCGCTTTCTGCTGTTTGAGAATTCATATTGTAGCTATGATGGTTTGGATATTGCAACATTGTTGGAGACATATGGAAATACTCAAATTTGTCCTAGGTTTGGAAACAACTATTTCGTAGAGTTAGCAGCTATAGCTGTTTTTGAAAATGTTTGAAGTCTATACATACCTGGATAAACTTTAGAGGACCTTTCTTAGCTCTTATTTTAGCAGTGTGTTTCAATGGCTATGGTAGCGACCTTTTACATTCTAAGAATTCATGTTAATTCATGGCAAGCCAGAACATTATTATAAACCTCTTGACTATTCTGTTTTTTAGGGCTTTGAAATGTAATCAAAGGTGGATTTACCTGATACTAAGAGATGAAACAGTTACCAGCTTTAGGTTTCCTCCCTTTAATTTTTCTAGGAGGTTCCTGCCAGAGTAAACTGGAATTGGAGGTGGTTTATGTTAATGCTGCAGCCTGTAGACTGCACTTGCTCAGGATTTTATCTGGGAGGATCAGCTGGTCCTGCTGCAGGATGGTGACCCCTGGCAGAGACACCGGGCAGAGACAGCTGCTTCAGCTCTCCCGGCTAAACCTGCTTAAGGCGGTGAGTGGGAGTTGTTAATACCGTTATTTGTTTAATTGTAGGGCTAATAGATTTGTGTGTGTGTGCTTTATTACAATAGAATACATGAAATAGGAGCAGAGGAAAAAATTGAGCGTGCTACTTGGGAGCCGATTCCCAGTTATTATTCTTTTTTATTAATGAGAGCCTAAAATGAAACGTAACCAGAAGCATACTTGGCTTTAAATTTTCCAGTTGTATAGAAAGGCAGCCTGCCCTGAAACGTCTGGTGCCATGGGGGTGTACAGTGCTCTTAGGAATACAGGGCAAGGGTGAATTTTTAATTAGCTTAGTCTTCTTATTTTCCTCCAAATATAGATAGGCACTTCTTAGCTTTCTCGACTTTATTACTTCAGAATAGGCAGCCAAGTGTGCTCTGGGAACTATTTGCTAGGGAAGTCTGTTAGAAAAATGGGAATCCGAAAGTTATTTCTATTTTAATAAAGAGAGGATAAAGGTTTTAATGATGATAGCTTTATGGAGGTGCAACCTTTTCCCTTCCCCCCCTCCTTCCTCCATAATACCCGTTATAAACAAAACAGAGATAAAGCAAATACTTGCTTCACAAGCTACTGCAGGGATCACATTGGCATTTTATGCTGGCTTGTGAAGTGCAGTGTCCTTGTTTCAATATGCCCAAGCCCTGAAACTCCTAAGGAGAAAGACACGCGTGCTGTGGGAGCTACCTCCTATGCTCAGGCCCGCTGCGAATCTGCAAGTGATAGTCCTCTCAGGAAAGAAACTGAGGGCACTTGGCAGTGGAAATTATCTTGCCCGTACTGGGGATAGTGACAGAATTGGCAATGAGGAGGTGACTAGTCATTCTGCAAGGCCTGGTCTGGGGCCAGTTTTCATTTTCGTCTTCTCTTTCTGTTTTTCTTTCTCTCTTGCTTTTGTTATTTATATCAATGAGCAAATGTTGCTTATTTTTAGCAGCCTTTCCATTTTGCTCAGGCGCTGATCCCAAGTAATGGAATGCCTGTGGCCCTCCCTAGGGCACCATCCCACCTCTAATAAGAGCAGACAAACGCAAGCTTTGGTGTAGGGAGTTATTGATTTGCTTCCAGGCAAGTTAGGTGTGTGCGATACACGTAAAAGGTGCCCATGCATATCATATATTAACATGCCAACATCTTAGCAAATGACCTTGCATATGATCTGCCTTGGGCTGTCAGTGAGAAATTATTTATGTTGTGTATCTCCATAAAACAAGCAGCCTTGCAACTTGCTTGTTGTAGAACATATAAAACCAATACTAAAAACCCAAACACGCCCAAATACACACACCCATTTCCACAAACAGAGCAAAAGCAAAGTCCTCCCTTGAGTGCAGTTTCAGTTCTGGGAGGAGCAAAGTAGATGGATCAATTAATAGAAACAGATGTAAGAGTTACATACATAGTGGTGCGTGATGTAAGCCCCATTTTTTTTCTTTTCTCTTTTAGATCTGATGTCACCGGGTTATAGCAGAGATGTTAACATGAGGGAGAACAGAGTCCTGAGGGAAGCAGTTATGGAAGGGCTTCCACTGAAGTGTGGGTATCCAGGGAGCCCCTGCCTCACAGATTAGCAGCTGACCAGCAGTATCTTCCACTGAGTGTCTTAGTGGCTTTACGTCTACTTTCCAACTTCAGGAGACAAATGTATGACCTTAGACACTGTTCCTTTTTTAAACCCCTTTAGGCTGGGGAAAAAAAAAGGTAACGTAGGGTGTATCCAACCTGAGACAACAAAGCTTATCCTTTCCGATCCTTACTCAATGTTTATCCAAAAGAACTTCAGAGCCAAGAAGACATAGCTACATACTTAAACTGCAAGGAAGGAGATGCAGAGTTTTAGGTCTTGCCTGTCCACGCTAGTCCTGCATCCCACTGAGGTATGAGGGATTTGCAGGAAGAACAAATAGCCCTTGGTCACTGCTGCCTACTTTGCATCATCAGAGCTTCGCTCCTAGACACATTTATGTTGCTGTTGGTGAGTTGCTTTCTGGCTCATGCTTATTACAGTTCCAGCTGGAAGGAAACCAGGTGAGGAGGTTGTCCCACACCCTCAGTGTCACTGGGATCTCACCCAGCCTGCAGGTATAGCTGCGTAACTGCTTGGTTCTCTCAGTAGGGTCTGGCTTAGTTTAAACACTTTCTATAGGTTTTTGTTTTCCCTGTTTTCAGGCCTGACTCATTTTGAGAGGGTTAGGAACCTACTACATGCATGGTTATGCTGGCAGGGGAAGCTGATTTTCTGCTAATGGAAGAAGACAAGAGGCTAGGGACACATTACTCAGGTGCTGCCAGAGCAGCTGATGACCCTATGCTTAATTTGCTAATGCCATGTCTACCCAAGTATTCTCACTTTTGCTACTGCTAGGGAGTTACCATTGATTGCAATTGAAACATATTGGAGACGGGGAGGAGAAGAAACCTGGTTTAGGAAACAAAGTTATGCTGCCTTTGAGAGAGACCCAAATACCTTTTCTACCATAGATCTTTGTAATCCTTCCACCTTTTCCCCTGTTTCAGTTGCTGCTGTTTTTATCCTTACTCTGGTGGATCTCTGGGATGAGGCAAGTCTTCTCTGTGCCAAGTCCCTGTTTTGTTACCGTCATTCAAGATCCAGCTCTTATTAACTATCCCGGTTATATGTGGTATCTATTCTGAAGCTACTTTTTAAAATTCAGCCGTATTTGTGTACTATGATCTGCATGCCTCTGCCCCCAAATTACTAGAATTGCAGCACAGTTGTCCAGGGCTTATTTTTTAGTAAATGGCTCTTATAACTGGCATTCAGATTAATTACCATCTTAGTATGAAATGCAGCAAGACATTTAACATGTGTGGGAGATATGATACTCACCTCAAAAAAATACAACATTGCATCAGTAGATGTTTTTGTATTTTCAGGTAAGGAGGCTGGCGTTGGGGAAAAAGGTTAGTTTATTAACACCTCTGCTCAAAGCAAGCCAACTTCCTTTCTACATGGAATAATTATTTTTTCACATAAGCCCTGTAGTGCCTCTGCTATGTTTGCACTTGTAAGTCTCAAACATTGCAATACAGATCACCCTTTATGAGTGGAATGCGTCTGCATTTAAAATTCACTGTGCATGGGCTATCATGCACTGGCTTGTGAATTCTGTAGGTGTAGGGGCTATGGGCCCATATTTCAGGTGTGAAGAAAGCAGGGCCTTTTTTAGCACTTAAAGCACCCATGTGTGCAACTCGCAGCTATGAGTACCTTTGGCAGAGATTTATAAATTCTGTTGATTCATAGCGGGCATCTCACCATCTGTATGGGCGGGATTACGTATAAATATATATGTCCTGTACATAACAGGACCATTTAGAGCATCCCTACAGCATAAAGGTGAAGTGAACTTGGACACGAAAGTCATTATACCTCTGTGGAAGACTTGCTGGGGAGAATACTGAAAGCCCTTTTGTCTGCCATAGTCTAGGGCTCACAAGTGATTTTAGGTGGCTGGTGATCCATGCTTCTGTTTATACAGTTCCAGGAAGGATTAAGGATCTTCAACCAAAGACAGTTCAGAAATAGCTGGTGGTGGGAGAAGTGACTGTAACCAGCATGCCAAGGAAATATCGGAGGTAGGAAGGCTTCTATCCTGGATCATGAATCCTGGGGCTTTCATGGATAAAAAGTTCCAGCTGGAGTTGGAGAGGGTGTAATGACACAAATCTTCAGTTTAATCATCTTCTAAAGTCATGCCCAGGATTGCCTTACAGAAGATGAAAAAAGCTAATGAACCCTGAGGAGGACTGATCCGCAGCTGTCCTCAATAGCTTTCTTGAAGGAGGTCTTTTTTCTTTGCATATATGACTGCTGCATGTTGCTGTTTTAAGCAGCTGTGTCTTGGCTACTCCAGCATGCTCATTGCTGGACTATCTCTTAAAACTCTGGCCAGCACCTGAAAAAATATTATTATTTAAGATGGCATTAACATCTAGGTTCCAGCTACAATTTTGTGCTGGGCACACTACAGTTGAAATAGGAGAGGTTGTCTGTGCCCTAGAAAGCTTGTTTTCTATCTGCAGACACTTAACTTTGAAAGAAGAAATGGGTAAAGGTGATCTAGATTTTTTTCTATATGAGCTGGCTAGACCAGTGAGTGAGATTCCTAACAGGTGTGAGATTGCAGTAAGATTGGAGGGAATCTGGCAGAACTGCAGAAAATCTGATTAAAAAAAAAAAAAAAAGAGGTGTGTCCATCCATACTCAGTAGCAGGGCTAGGAGAAGGACCTCAGGAATGAAGGGTAAGACTGAATTTCAGCTTCTCTTACTATCTTTGCCACAAATTCTTGTGTACTTATATACACTACATACCTACATTTCACTGCTGTGCTAGATCCAAAAATTATACATTGTCCTGCTGTATGCCAGAAACCGTTAATCTTGCACCAATAGCACTATTTACAAGGGACATGCCCAAATGATCTAGAGTGACTGTAATTATGCTGGTGCAAGAAGTCCCCATATAAGGTGAAGTCTGAAAAGTGTCTGTCTTTGCTCAGTGGACTTTTTTCCTCTGTTCTTCGTCCCTCCCTCCTTCTTCTTCCCTCCCTTCTTCCCTTCTAAAATCAGAAATGTTTACTGTGGGGAAAGTATTAATGAAGCCCAGCAGAATGGTGACAGGAGTGGTTAAGTGCACATAAATTCAGAAATTGAAAGGGCATGTTCACAAGGAAAAAAGACGCATGACCAACATTTGTTAACTAAAACATGATAACTAGCTGGAGGTAAGAGTTTAAGGCTGTCTTCTGTGCTAACAGTCCCATGTAGAGAAACTGAGAGCTCTGGTCTGAAAATTGCAAGCTGTTCAGTACTATGGCTATGTTTTTAAATTACTGCAAGTAAGGTGCCTTTTTGTCCTAGCAAGGATGAAGCATTAAATGAGACATTTTGCAAATGTTTAAATATATGCTGCTGTTAATATGTTATGGGCTAGTTAATATTTTGAATAAAATTAATCATTGTGAAAGCTTTAAAAATTAACTCTTTGCAACTGATCGTTTAATCATAATAAAGACAGGGAAGAAAACCTGAAACATTTCGTAGTTTCAGCAGTAAAACTGAGGAGGATATCTTCTGAAATTCTCTAATATTTCTCATGCCAGAACAGAGGCAGGGAATTTACTTTAAGGAATTTCTTTTGGAAAAATATCCCTGTATCCCTACTAGTAATTTCTTTTTTATTCATGGAATACCCAAAAGAGAGGAAAACTTTGGGAAGAAGAAGAAAAAAAAAGTATTGCAACTCACTGCTAAAGGCGTTAATACGATGCTAACGAACCGTAGCCTTTCCAATGTGTAGCTGGCAACATTACCACCCGTCTGTGCCGAGTGGGATGTGCAAGCAGAAGTCAGGGCTGAGAACCCTCCACCTGTTTTCGGAGAGTAAGTACGCACACACTGAAGTTACTCAGCGTATTCATTCCGTCTTCGGCAGTCCGGGTGATGTTGTTACTACTGCTTTTCTGCTGTCTCATATCTCCCACCGCCATGTGCCAGCTGATAGGGGAGCTGTGACATACCACACCCCCGCAGCCGGGAAGGGGGTCACATGGACTGGTCTCATCCAGAGCACTTTAAAGAAACTGATAAGCTCTATCTCGTTTAACTTGGCCTTTGGAAGACGCTTGTGGAAATTTCTGCAAAGGAGGTGACATCAGTTGTTGTCACAGCTGCTGTGTAAGTCTGCAAGGCTGCGTCTGTTCAGTATCTGGCCGGGGTGTGTATGTGTGTGCAAGTAGATATTGTTAATAGATTGCATTTAAATCAAAAACAGTTCATATGAAGTTGGCGAGAAGGTTCGATTGCTCAGAATAGGTGCCTTATCATCGAGACTTGAGGTGATGATGGAGTACATAAACTTAATAAAGCAGAAAGACAACCAGCTTTGGAGGGCCGATGTTACATTTGAAACAAACCTCCCCGGGGAATTCCAAGTGTTAGCATGTGGGACATACTCCAGCTGCTAGCGGCTCAGACTTAAAATAAACCAGGCAAAAGCCCATATTCAGGCTCTACCAACCGAGGCAAGCTGCTATTGCAAACCTTTCATCTCCCTTTTTCTTCCAGTTGGGTCAGAATGACAACAAATATTTTTGAAAGAACATTTAAACCTTAGTATTTTTCACAGCTTTCCTTGTGCTTCTCTGAAGTGATGTGTTTCTCAATATAGTTATGCATTTAACAAAGAATCTGGTTTGTACAGGTTTAAACACTGTCTCAGGAAAGCTGGAATTAAAAAAGGATTAGAAGGAATATTTGTGCCTTGTGTGACAATGACATTGCTACAACTACTACTGCTTTCCTAATCTAGGTACTTTTGAAATCACAGCATGACTTCATTAACAGAGGACTGTTCTCCTCATTAAGTTGAACCAGGGAGACCCTTTTTCTTAAAGAGAAACACATGTGACTTCAGGGTGGTTTACTTTTTTTTTTTTCCCCTTAACATATCGAAGAGGAAATAATTTAATGTGTCTGTGGAAGACGCCATAGCAGAATTTCAGGAAAAAAGATGGCTGGGAGATGCATGGTTGTTTGACATCTAGAGTACGAATAACTTTGAGGAGGTCTGAAAGTAGACTACAGTACTGTTTGCTTTGTCTTGTGGTTTGAGATTGACTTCAGGCTTTTGGGGTTTGGTTTTTTTTAAATTTTATTTTAATAGTCCTCTGACTACAATTTATTTCTAAGGTACTGAGATGCTTGGGAGGGGTGGGAAACAAGCAACTTAATGCAATCTATGCAAATAATGTCTAAAGTTTTTTAAACATTATCCTATATGAAGCTTCATTCATCAAGACTACTCAGTTTTTCTGTGATAAAACCTGTTGTGACCTGTAGTACACAACATTTAGGAATTTAATGTTCTTATTACTGTCAAAGCACAGATATCAAGCTATACCAGTCAGCTTGAAAAGTGTACAAGTGACTGACACAACCTACCTTCCTGCTTCTTCTCTTCTTCCTTTAGACACAGACACACAAATTCTTGTTCAAACCAACGAGCTTATCCAGAATATATTTACAACGATGAACCCTGCCAGGCTATGGTTAATCACATACAGTGCTAGGGATATCTTCCAAAGGTATCCCAAACACTGTGACAGAAGTATTTGTCACTCAAACTATTTATAATTCTAGAAGTTTGGAGGGCAGACAGATGTTTAATTTCTTTTATATGAAATGGCAGCTCTTCCTTTGTACAAAAGAAATTGGCTATGTCTGTATGGACACGTCAGGCAGATCTGGAGCGTGCTGTTTTTGGGAAATGCCATGTTTGCAGTCCGGATAGAGTGCTGCTCACTATTAGCCTTTCTGTCTCACAGATGACTTTGTAGCTCTGTGGCAGTCAGCCCGTTGTCTGCTGGATCTCTCGTTTCTGTGGACGGTTGGAAGAGGTCAGTGCTCGAGAAATGTGAAGCTGTTGTCCCTGTAGCACCTCCATTAGAAAATTTTGAAGGTCTTCCAAACTGAATAAAACTATGAACTCTAGTGTTAACCACAATCTTATTTTTCTTTTTTTTTTTTTTTTTCAGATGGTGTGCGAAACTATACTAAGGCCAGTCAGCCTTTGAGAAATAAGACTGATAAGCATCACAGCTTTTTTTTTTTTTTTAAATGTTCTTAACCACCTCAAGCCATTAGTTTTGAGGACTTTTCAACAAAATTTACGTGCAGGTCATCCTTGCCTCCTATTCCTTGTTACCTATCTTGAATTATTCTTAACTCCGTGTTTCTGGGAATCGTGGGCAATAGACACAATGCCTTCAGCAGGCATGTGAGGAATGTTATGAGGGTAGCAAGCCTCCCGTTTCCCTGGTCACTCAGAAGACTTATATGCCAGTATAACGAGAATGATGAGCTGTTGCTAGTAGACAGACCCATAAGGTCTCTGTCAATACACAAGAGGTTTTGGAAATTGATAACCTTTGTGCTTCAGGTTTTGTTTTGAATAGCTAGGAGAAAATAGTTATTGGTAGATGTAAAACTGGACAGACAAATGGAAGGGTGTTACCCAAGCTCTGGCAGTAAAGCTGAAAAACTGAGCTATTTATAAAGTTGGAAACAGAGTTGGGGTATTTTCATTATTTTGACAAACAGTATTGACTCTTATAGAGTCAGGAGATGCTCCTGCCTAAAATTTCAGTCTCTTTATTTTTTTAGGTCTCTGTGAGACAACGTGATGTATCACAGCTTTGGTCTGAGCACTGGCCAAGTATAAATGGAGGGGCAGATTTCAAACTCTGAAACTGAGAAGTCTCTAGGTCACTCTGAAATTGCCTGGAGACAAGGCATGTTAAAGTATATTTTGCCATTCAAGAGCAAGATAAAATGTCCATAGACAGAACCACTATTACTACTATATAAGTTATTCACTTCAACACCTTTCTCATATCATATCAAGTTAATGACCGTTTTGTGCGTCTGGTATACATCCAGAACCCCTGTTGTAAAGTCAAGGTTGCATGAGAGATCCCAGTTTGCATTAGTAAATGCTATAGCATGCTATATTATATTGACAAGTATCATAAAGCTATGTAAACAGAAACTATACTTTTAAGATTTGATATGAAGTAAAGATTAAATACTGAACTTTGATTTTTCAGATATATTAACACCCCCCTCCCCCCCGTAACCTAAGTAGTAAATTCTTTGGAACCTAAAAGATAAGAACCTGAATTTTTTTGCTTTTATACACCTAAAATGTAGCCATCTTTAGCAGAAACCTAAGTATTATGTCTACTGGAACCACATTAATTCCAGAAGAAACCTCTGTCTTCTCTGGTATTTATCATTTCATAATATCCGCTTGCATAAAAATGTTGGTTGTCTCAAATGTTCCAACAGCTCCACATTATAAGCTCTTGAGGCTGATTTAAAATTTTGCTGTGCATTTTTGCAGTGTGATAAAGAACTCAAGCCAGGACTTAAGGGCTTATGTCCTATTCAGAAGTTACCCATGTGCAAAAACATTTTTCTGAAACATATGGGAAGGAACTGGGTGCTCTCACAGACACTGTGGAAGATAATTGGAAATCACTGTGCTCCATTTTTCAAAACTAAGAACCATAAAAAACACCTCCTGGAATGACATGAAGCATGCACATTTTCTCTTTGAAAGGCATTAACTTAGCGTTTTTATGCGTACCTACAGTATGGTGGTTGGAATAGCCTTTGGCAGTGCTCCTTAACAATAGTCCCATCACCATCCTCATATCTGTGCTGGCTACAGTGGAGACAGACTGATATTTACTCCTGTGTCGTCGTATAGTAACCCGTGGAAGTTAGAGGCGTAGCTGTGTATGTTGCTTAGCACTGGCAGGCAGGCCAGATAGCAGCAGTGGTGCGGAGGGTCTTATGGGTGCTGTGCAAAGCCAAAGGCACAGACAGCGACGCTGGGTGCGCTGGGGTCTGGTGGAGAGAGGAGGCAGAAGGACCGGCCAGAAGAGCCCCGTTCTCCCACATAGTGCAACCAGGGGAGAAGGAAGGGGACAAAACTGCTCTCTTGGGAGCTCCATCTTTCCTAGCTGTGGGCCTGTGCCTAAATGATTTCATTCAGCCCTGAACTTGTAATGGAAAAATCTTGCATGATTACAACTTAATATACCATAGTCTGTATATGGCTGAGTTGGCTTGAGTTGACAGTAACTTTAGAGATACACTGCTTGCAAAACATGCACCACTAGTCAAAGCATGCCTTTTATCAAGATGGGTTAGGAATATCCAGTGCTTCCTTACAGGCATGTCGCTACCTGTAGCTGAATTTAATAAAACTAGATAATTGTAGTGCAGTTTATACTAGCTTTTTTCTTCATTCTTTTAAATCTATTTATTTACTTAATTTTCCTACCATCAAGAAAAAAAAACCACCTGTGAATACTTGCAAAAGCAGGGTCAGATGGTGAGACTGGATTGAAAGAAGATATTTAGGTTCTTAAGATGACGCTCAAAAGAGCCTGAGGGCTCAGCTATGCCACACAGTCAAGTACACTATAGAGAACCCTAAGCTAATGCCATGATCGGAAGCTGTGTTAGTGTTGCTGTGTTCTCCCTGGGCTAATTAACAGGGGTGCCTCTCAGCATATCTAATTAGCTCCATTCCTGCAACATCCTCAGGGGCAGGGCTAATTAGCGTGGGTGCTTTGCCATACAGACATAGCTATATTGCCTCTGGGATTGAAGCTAGCATCCATGCACGGCATTGCAATGTACCATGTAGACAAGCCAGTTTCCTCAAAGCTGCCTCAGGATCTCTAACAGCCTTTTGCTGTGCAGACTTGCCCAGTGCCTTAATGAGACCCCAAAAGCTTATGCAGGGAGAAGGATAGCAACTTGGGATGTGGGCCAGAGGGTAACATTTTGGGAGACAGATGTTTTAGGGTGAGTCCCAGATTCATTTGCATTTACCTTACCTCTACATCTACTTGTTACCTTTGGATTAAAGACAGTATTAAAAGTAAGCACCAGCTGCGGTGAGGCAAAAAAACAGGCTTATATTGAGGTGTATGAAGTCTGAACCTGCTACCTTGCAGCTTGCTGGTTTTTGCTTTTAGGTTCTCAGCTAAACTTATAGCTACTAAGATAGTTATGAACTAATGAACTGAAGCATTTTTAAAGCCTATTTCCCCATTGCTGTGGTCAAATAACAATAGTAACGAAGTATCCTTTATGGTTTTTACAGACCCTGCTCTCTGTGATCTTGAAGCGCTTTGCAAGCGTGAGTAAGCACAGCTTCACAGGAGCCCTGTGATGAGGCAATACGATTCCCATAGTATGAGCAGTAAATCTGAGATGCAAAGACCAACCAAAAGTAACTTGCATTAATTAGAAAGAACACATCCTCTCTGGTTTAACTTATTTGTGCACCGTACTCCTCGGAATTTTCTTGTACCAACATTTTTCTTATCAGCACTATTTTAACTCACTGATACAAGGCGATTGCAGGTTTGGTTTAGCTGAGTTGATCTGAAAATGTTGCATTGCACTATATAAGAGTTGCAGAAAGGTGGCTTATTATTCACAAAGGGGCTGTACACTACAGAGGACTGATAAACAAAAGATCCACTGTTTCTGTCTTCTGCTTACAGTATCAGCAGCGACAGGCTGCACTGATACCTCCCTTGATAGCTCAGCTTTGCACAGATAAACAGTGCCATTTGTGGCTGCAAATTCCAGCCTCTGGATGGAGTCCTCAGGGACTCAGCACCTCCCAGGAACTCAGTGAGAAACTCTTCCCAATGAGTGGAAGAGATCTGTCAGAGGTGGCCTAATACACTTCTTAATCTTGCTTCACTTTATTCTCATCATTCTAACAACTCCAAAGATACCTACTTACAGCCATCTAGTCTGCTCTCCGTCCCACAAGGAAAGCCTGTGGCTACACCTGCTTCGTATCTGAACTGATCTTGGGAGCGGTCTGAAGCCTGCAGCACTCATTGTGTCTGCTGTGCGGAGTTGAGTTTGCTGCCTAGGAGTTCTATTTCCTCTGGCAAATGATGGCGATGCCCATTTGTGAAAGACCCTTTCTTTACTGGGAGGACAGACTGGATACATGGAAGTGACCTGGTCAGGCAAGGGGAGGTGGCGGCAGAAGTCCCTCTACAACCACGTATGCCCTTCAGTACCTTGATATGCACAGATCAGTCCAGAATGTGTACCAGCAGGTAAAAACTCTAGACAATCCCTAACTGTGTCCTTAAGTTCAGCCTCAAGGATGAATGTTATCTGAAAGAGAAAGCAGAGGTAGCCTCTGCTTCTCCCACTTCCAACAGGGAGAAGTACTACGAGGGATGCTGAGCCTTTGCAGCATCTCCCTAGTGATACAGGCGGGAGAGGGGTCTCTAGGAGCCACATCACCCTGTGGCTGGTTCCAGGTCCACCTGCTATAAAAGCAACAACCTACCAAAGCCTGCTGTGGTGCAAAAGTGCCCATCTTCTTGACCTCACTGCTTTTGATCACTTGCAGTTAGGCACCGCAGGCAAGCTTTCAAACAAGAGGTGAGCGAGACCTTCTAGTTAGAGCTCTTTGCAATACCCTCTTCATAGAAATGACTTCTGGCTCTAACAGATGATCATGTGCAGTTAGAAAACAGCAGTGTCAACATGAATGGATCCTGCTTCATTGAAATC